>NC_080684.1:17249752-17550312 GCF_030445035.2 Dasypus novemcinctus
CTATTCATCCCCTCCTGATATATCAAATAACTTGTTTAATATGTGTTATGCTAATTGTGTATCTTAGGAGGAATGGAAAATCTATGAGAGCAGCGTTTTCATCTGTTATGTTAGTGCCAAGAACAGTGCCTGAAAATGGTAGGCATTAAATAAATAATGTTGAGTGAGTGCTGAATTAATGAATAGCAAAGGGTAATATATGAATATAATGTAATGCAAAATATTATAAATTGTTTTTTAATTAGAATGACTCTAAGAAGTATAAATGTATAGAGAATTATTTAACTTAAGAGTATATCCATTCAGAAGAAATGAAAATTAAAGGAATCAAAAGGGCAAAATTACTATTTTTGACTATGCAAAAGAAACTTCCTCCCTACAATACTAAACATCATAAATAGAAAAATCAGATAACTTGAGAAAATTTATTTGCAGCTAACATAACAATTATCTCCAATATGTAACAAAGATTTGCAAATAAATATGTATATACCAAAAGAGAAGTATTCCAAGGACAAACCCTTTTTATGCACAAAAGAAGAAATACAAACAAGCATTAAAATATGAAAAATATTCTTACCAAATAAACTATGAAATATTATTTTGCCACAAAGTTAAATATACTATCAATACCCAATATTGGTTAAAGCCCAGTAAAATAGGTAAATTCAGGTGTTAAAAGAAAAAGTAAACTAGTTCAAAATTTCCAGAATAAAATATGACAGCACATTTAAAGAGCTATAGCAATGTTTGTACTGTTATTCCCAGTTTCAAGGTCTAATGGAATGATCAGAAATGTCACCAAGTGTTATGTACAAGACTGTTTATAACAGCATTATTTATGAAAACATTAAAAAAACAAGCTTTTTTATTAGAATTATTGAAATGTTAAAATTCAATTTTGGAAATTGTATTTTTGAATGATATTTAATATCAGGAAAAATATGCTGAAATGTTAAGCGAAAACAATTATAAAACTATATATGCAGTACAGCACCAATATTGAGAAAAACAGAGAGACAGGTATATTTCCTCTTTCTCTTTTAGTGAATTATAAGAATTTCACTAAAATATCAATATTTCTCTTTCAAGATCGGAAGTGTAATTTATTTTATTTTTAAATTAATTTTTCTGTATATTTGATATTGCATGTTTTGCTTTTAACATCTTATTACTACAGAAGTTCAATATACAAATATAGAGGAAAAAAAGAACAGAAAATAAAAAGAAGTATATGAGTAAATCAGTAGTGCAACTTCTGGAATAGCTGAATGAGGGTTCAGCAAATCCTCTCTCAGAAAAGCAACATTACAACTGGATATAGTTGTCAAAAATAACTATTTAAAGACTGGAAATTTTAAAAAGACAACCAACAAATTGAGAAGCATTTGTTCAAGACAACCTAATAAATCTTGTCAAGAAAAGTGGGTTCCTGTGGTATTTGAATCAATGACTGTTACCATCTTCCCCTCAAGAGCTGTGGTACAGATTTCTGTGAGCGGCAGGCTATGAGGCCTGGCGGCTCTGCCACCATGATGACTTTATTTTGAGAACAAGGAATAATCAATGTACACAGCCAATATTGTAAACAATAGAGATCTCAGTGGCAATCAGAGAAGCCTTTATAGGCAGCTAGTGTGAGAATGTCTTAAGTTTTGGGCAATCAAAAAACAGTGGAAAAGTCAGAAATTTAACAAGGACACCAAGGAGTGCGATAGTTAAAGAGAGTCTCGCAAATATCCCCTTTCACCGAGGTATCTGCAAGATTGCATACATGTAGAAACTGTTCCTGTTCTGGAGAGACCAACAAGAGCCCTTCTGAGCACCTTGTTCCTTGCTGAATTTGAAGGAAATACAGAAAGTACTTGTGAATAGAGAAAGTAAAAAGTGGGGCAGAGATTTAAACTGCATGAACTTTGAAAGCATTCTCCGAGCCACTCACAGATCCAGTAGCAAAGAATGGATGCCTGACTGGTTCAAGGTATTTAAGCACAATCACTCACCAATCATCAGTTGCCAACTAATTATGCTGAGTCCAGGGCAACTACTGAAAAATCAAGTTTAAAAATAAAACAATAATTTTTTTAAAAAAGAAAGAAAACTGAGCAGCACACTATAGGGGAAACAGACTCCACAGAACTTGTTCTAGGAAGCCACTAAAAATATGAAAAGCAAACAAACAAAATTGGAGCAACAACTAATGGTGGAGGGAGAGAGGAACAAAGCCCAAAGCTGCTAAGATATATTCTCTAAAATGTCAAGTTTTCATAAAGTGTAGTTTTCATAACATATAGAAAAGTATGACTCATGCACACACAGGAAAATAAGCAATTAATAAAAACTGTCTCTGAGAGCAACCAGATACTGGAGTTAGTATACAAAGACCTTAAAGCAGTGATTGAGGTGAAAATCTGTCAGCATGCAGATGAACCCAAGTAGGTTCCAGGAAATGAGACAAAAAATTATTGTATGTATAAATACACACAGCATACATACATCTATATTACATATGAGATATATAAAATATATGCATGTGCACAATATATGTAAATATATATTTGCAGGCACGTAAATATATCATATATCAAATAATACCATTATGATACTAACTAAATAAAAATAAAATAATATAAAATAATGTTAACACTCACAAAGATTTCCTACAGTACCCATACTTGAGCATTCTAATTTCTTTACAACTATTTTCCTTTTGATTATTTAAGAAATGACAGGGAAGGGAAAAAATGGCTGTTAGGCATTTTAGCCTGAATGAAAACACTTAGCACATCATAAATAAACAAGTGAAATATTGGTTTAAAATAATAGACTATGATGTCTCAGGCAATACATTTAATAAGCAAATCTTTCTCTGAAAGAAATCTTAATCACCAAGCAAAAAAAAATAGTTATAGAGCCATTCTGTGGCTTGAGTACATATAGATTCATCATATTAGAAAATATTGACTCTCAAACCTATTCAGTTGGGTTGGAATAGCCTATTCAACACATGGTGCTGGGAAAACTGGATATCCATATCTAAAAGAAAGAGGACCCTTATCTCATACCTTATACAAAAATTAATGAAAGATGGATCAAAGACCTAAATATAAAGCCAGAACCATAAGACTCTCAGAAGAAAATGTAGGGAAACATTTTCAAGAAATTGTGCTTGGTGGTGGTTTCTTGAACCTTATACCCAAAGCAAGAGCAACAACAAAAAAGTAGATAAATGGGACTAACTCAAAATTAAATACTTTTGTTCTTCAAAATACTTTGTCAAGAGAGTAAAAGGGAAAATCTTCAGAAATCATATCTCTGATAAGGGATTGATCTCCCTGTTATATAAAGAGATCACACAACTTAATGACAAAATGATAAGCAACCCTATTAAAAAATGGCCAAAAGACACATGAAAAGATGTTCATCATCACTAGCTATTAGGGAAATGTAAATCAAAACTGCAATGAGATATCATCTCACACCTTACAGAATGGCCATTATTAGAAGAACAGAAAACATCAAGTGCTGGAGAGAATGTGGAGAAATAGGAAAATTTATTTGCTGTTGGTGGGAATATAAAATGTTACAACCTCCGTGGAAGATGATCTGGTGGCTCCTCAGGAAACTAAATCTAGACCTGGCAGATGGTCCAGTGATCCTGCTGCTTGAAATATATTCAGAAGAACTGAAAGCAAGGTTGCAAACAGATTTTTGCACACAGATGTTCAGAGTGGCATTATTCACAATTACTAAAAGATGGAAATAGCTTAAGTGTCTGTCAGACAATGAATGGATAAACAAGATATGGTATATTCATATGATGGAAGAAATCAATCAGGGAAGCACATGACAACATGGCAGAACCTGGAAGATGTTATGTTGAGTGAAATAAGCCAGAATCAAAAGGATGAATATTTTATGTTCTCACTAAACTAAATACAATAAGTAGACTTATGGAGTTGGACTATGAAGTGTAGGTTGGTGGGAGATGGAATGTGGGATGAGAAGGGGGAGAAGATGCTGGGAGTATGGAGAATGTTTAATAATGTCAAATGTAAATATGTGGCAATGGTTGGGCTTGATGGTAACTCATTATAATGAATGTAACAAGTACTGATGATTTATGGATGTGATTGTGGCTGAAATAAGTAATCTAGGAAGATTAATGCTGGTTGGAGGACAGCTGGAGGATGATATTGGAAATGCGTAACAGTGACTTTGGAAGTAGATGAGGATTGTGGTTAATAATATAAATATGGGAATATTCTCCTTTTATAGGGTGTAAGGATGTGGTGATATATGGGAAATATAAGCAAAGAAATTTATGGACTATAGTTAACAACAACATTGCAATGTTTTTGTAGCAAAAGCAAACATGGTGCTATATTAATTCTAAAGGTAAAAAAAGAATATGGGGCTTGGTTTTGTAAGATATGAATATGATTAAACATTCTTTATCTTCATTTTTTCATAAATAGGGAGATCTTGACAATGTTATTTAACTCATCTGTGTTCATCTGCTCATCTTTCTGAACACTAGAGGAACAACTGAGTTAGCAGTTGGAATTAGATGAAATAAAAGTGCCTGAAAAAGAACTTTTTAGGAGCAATGCTTCCATAACTTGCAGAGTTGTTTTTTTCTGAATTTGAAATAAAGTTGTTAATAAACAAAAAGAAAAAGGAAGAGTTGACTGGGCAGTTTAGGCAAATGGCTGGTGGCTGGATTTCTTTCCTTTAAATCTGTTATTGGTTTTTACTCAATTGATCATCAACTCACATGTACATAGCAAATGTTTGTAGGTGAAACCAACTGAGAATGACAGAGGGAAAACACAATTCTGGGTATGTCAACTGAAAAAGAGTCTTTCTGACAAGGAAAACTGTGAAATAGCCATTACCTTCCGTATCTCTTGTGAACATCTGAAACGAGTTCACATTTGATGATCCTGGTCATTGTTTCAACCCAGAGTTCTGAAAGGGCCACTTAAGAAAACCCCCTCCCCCACCAAGATATTTAAGTGGCTTAATTCTTGACTACAATGTCTAACTTCGAGTTCTCACCACAGGGAATGATTGGCATTGCCTGAATGATCCCTTGGGCTACTGCCACCTGGGAGTCAACCCACAAGCTGCCTAAACACAACTGCTCTGAAGGTTAGTTACACCAGAGTACCCTATATATGACTGAGACAATTTATTTAGAAAAATAGAGGGAAAATAAAGAGATGCCAGAGCAATGTTGTTCGAGACCATTTAAAAGAGGAAATACCCTGGTGCCATTTCCCTTTAATAGTGAAGAATCCAAGAGAACTTCTTTTATCAATAGGGTCTGGTAACCTAATTCATGAAACCAAATATGGAAAATACTTTCTCCAGGTCATTTTGAATTTTAGTAGTTGAATCAATGACAAGGCCCTGAAGCCACATTGGGGAGCAGATTGTCTTTTGAATGGGAGGTACAGGTAATGTGTATTAGGGTTTTGGGAAGGAAAGAGGGATATGTTGATAGCTGAAAACTTAAAAAGTAAGGACTCAGAAATTCTCCTTTATCGAGTTCTGGAATTATGGGGAGGAAGGCAGCAAAGAACTGGCCAGGACCAGGAAATGGACTTGGCCAACATGATGACTCGTAAGCATAATCTGAAAGTCTTATTCTAGCACATCCAGACCAAAGCTGGATCTGATGAATAATATTCTGTGTTCAAACAGCCAAAGCATTTTTATAAAGGAGGACTAAAGTTTCTGACAAAACCAAAGCCAAATGACACCGAAGGGTCTTGGCATTTGAATACTGAGAAAAGTGTTTAGGTACGAATGTCAAAGGGGAGAGCCAAGTGTCTGCATGACTAAGATAAAACAGACCAAATGCTCCCTTTCCCTATTTTAAGAATCTTTCTTAGAATGGGTAGGGACTAGTTTTTTATTGAAGACCTCTTCTTTTGGGACAGGAAATAGCACCTGCTGGTGCTGAATGATATGAGTATTCTGGGAATTATATCTCTCCGATCCCTCTGTCCTAGACTCCCTGGCTATGGATACTAACATAGAACTTCAAATCACCTCTTCCTTTTTTGTCCACTCCTTCAGTCACCTTTTTGTTATTTTCCGCAAAGCCTGGTCCTTCTCAAGAAGCACATCCATTTCAGAAAGTGATTTGAAGACTGAGGGCACTGGTCCAGCTCCACTTTTCCATGCCCTCTCTGGAGTCAGGCTGCCCTTTCTTCCTGGGTGACATTCAAGATTATTAATCCTTTTAAAGGAGAGGATGCCGTGGGATTCCAAATGCCAAACTTACTTTCAACTGGGAAGGTAGGAAAGGAGGGTTTGAAAATGACTTTACTGCAGACCTTTCATTAAAGGGAATTACCTTGCTTTAAGATTTATTTGTCTCAAGCTATAGGTAGGACCTCATATAATAATGACAATGCCAAGGAAAATGTACACAGAGCCATAATGTATTGATTTTTAAAAAGCACTTTGTATATATTATTAAATTTAATTCTCCTAACAATTTTATCAAGCTAATACATTTTCATTTCAATTTTCGGAATAGAAATGAAGAACCGGAGAAGTTAGGTAATGTGCACGTGGTTGAGCTGGGCTTTGACCTGTCTGATGAGGACCTTTACTCTTAGTCATTGCACTATGCTGTTTGCCCACATTCTAGGCTTCTGCTATCAAAAATATTCAAGCTTTCTCAAACATGCTTTGCTGCTTCTCAGTCCTGATCCTTTGAATGGGGCAACCTCAGTCTAAATGTGCTTCCATTTCATGACTCCACTGTGAAATAATATTTATGCTTAAAAATTTTGCTCAAGTATCTTCGATATGATGACATTACCATCTTTTTTTCTAAATCATTTTAGAGCTCCTATTGCAGTTAATCACACTGTGACTTAATTGCTTCATTTCTGTGTTCTTTTTTGGACTGTGATATTTTAGATATAGGAATAGTACCTTATTCTTCTTTATGATCCAAGTGACAGAAACAAAACCTGGCCCATATTTTCTGTATAACAGGGATACTAAAAGGGAACCAACAAATGTGAAAATTCTTTGGAGGTCCATAGAATGTCACTAACTATGTTTTTCTGTATCATTTTTAAGGATCAGCCATCTAAATGGCCTTTGTGAACCACAGTGCCATCAGGGAATTCATCCTCTTTGGACTATCAGCCAGCCCCCACATCCAAGCCTTGCTCTCTGTGCTTTTCTTGGGAATTTACCTCTTGACCATAATAGGGAACCTGATGCTGCTGCTGGTGATCAGGGTAGATTCTCATCTCCACACACCCATGTACTTCTTTCTGAGTCACCTCTCTTTCATTGACCTCTGTTTCTCCTCAGTGATTGTGCCCAAGATGTTGGAGAACCTTCTGTCAGAGAAGAAAACCATTTCAGTAGAGGGCTGTCTGGCTCAGATTTTCTTTGTGTTTGTCACTGGAGGGACTGAAGCCTGTCTGCTCTCAGTGATGGCCTATGACCGCTATGCCGCCATCTGCCACCCTCTGCTCTATGGACAGGTGATGAGGGAAGAGTGGTGTGTGCAGCTTGTGTGGGTCTCATGGGGTTTGGGCATTCTGGACACGCTCATCAATGTCCCCTTGGCAATGAAAATGGACTTCTGTGAGACCCGTACCATCCCACAGTACAGCTGTGAGCTGCCCTCTCTCTTCCCTCTGTCTTGCTCTGATGTCTCCACCAACCTCATCGTCATGTTCTGTTCCATTGTCCCACATGGACTTGCCACTTCCCTCTCAATCTTCTACTCTTATGGCCGCATTGTCTCCACCATCCTGAGCATCAGCTCTAGCTCAGGCAGAAGCAAGGCCTTCTCCACCTGCTCCTCTCATCTCATTACAGTGATCTTATTTTATGGCTCAGCTTTTCTCCGCTATCTCATGCCCACCTCAGGTTCCCCTCTGGAGTTGATTTTCTCTGTGCAGTACAATGTAGTCACACCCTTGCTGAATCCCCTCATCTATAGTCTGAAGAACCACGAGGTGAAGGTAGCTTTGAAAAGAACACTGAGAAAGTATTTACAATGTTTTAGTGACAGAATAAAGAGCAGGAATAATAGCAAATCGACAGAAATGCATGTATCAAGACACTGGGTGAGTTGACATTAAGGCGATTTCCTGTTGCTCATATAAAGTTTGGCAAAATAAATCAGAAATACTTACAAAAAACCCCACAGAGCTATTATAGAGTGGGTCATTTAGTTCAATCTCACTCAGATGGAAGAGAATGGATTAAATATTCACCTCATATCATAAAATTTGGTTATGGATATAGTCATTAATTATTCCCATTTTTTTCTCATGTATATACATTAAGGTAAGTTTGGGTAAATTATATATCATTTTTTGTAGTTGAGTTTGGGAAAGACTCTTTTTTTTTTTAAGTAGAAAAGTGACTGAGTCTTTGGAAGAGAAAGGTCACAATTAGAGTTCATTGGGGGCATTAGATAATGAATTCTGATAAGAGTTGTTAGAAGAGAAAGGAGTTAGTCACCATAATGGGGCCCAGGATCCCTCTTGCAGGGAATTTAATTGGGGAAGTGGCCTGTGGAGAATTTCCCTCTTAAGAAAGCATTGCAGACCTGCTTCTTCCTCTTTCCTTGTTTTAAGTGATCTGTGTCTACGGTTGAAGGGTAAAAGTTCCTTTCAGGCCTTCTCTGTAAGGCTCAAAAGTGGGACTAGGGATGAAAAGAATGTGTGGTAAATTCTCCTAAAGAAGCAAATACAGATTAGGTTTTGGGAAGAATTGTAAAATTGGACATGTTTGGTCAGTCCCAGTCTTGGACTCTTCATTTCTTGGATTCAGGGAGGAGAGTCACCCAAATCCCCCCACCAATGAGGAGAGAAAAAGTTAGCCCATCAAGCCCAAAGCAATTCCCCACAAGGGGAAGGCATCAACACCCCCTCTCACTTTTACTCCCCCAGAATTTCTTTTATATATTATTAAGCTTAGTGTTTTCAATAACAGATTTAGTCTACCACCTGTAAGTAAGCTAAGGTTATAAGCATCTGGCCACAGTTGTTGGCAGTTCCATTTAAAATGGGGAAACTTTATATCACTCTGCAACCTAGCACCAATTACAGCCCAGCAGGAAATTTCCCATTGACATGTTTTGTATTTTCTTACATTTGTGTGCAATCATACAACATGTACAATTTTATATTCAGGGTTGTTTATTGAAGTTATATTGTAAGTATTTTTTGTTAATGCTAGCCTTTTATAAATATAAATTTTAATTATTTTAATAATTTATTCAGTATGTATTCCAAGATGGGCTTAGTAATTTCCCATCACTGGGAATACTTTAATGTTTTGCTATTACCATTTATTTCCTCACATATTTTAGAAAAGATTTAAAAAATAATGTATTAAATAATTTGGTAAGAAAGAGGGCAGAAAGAACTACTCCAAGGATCACATGAGATCTTCACTGTGGTCAAGAAGTACCATTAGCAGTCTATGGCCTTTGGGGAGCTTTGAAGATCAGGGCCATAGCTTTTCTGATGTGAAGAAGTCTACTGAGACTTGGATTATATGGCTGTCTTCAAGCAGTTATGCTCTCATGTCTTCATGTACATTAAAGGGAATTTCCAAAACTGTTGGTAACTTACTCTCAGTCAATGAATTCCAATGAATTTAACAGTATGAATTTGAAATGAATCTAGATTTTTCTAATAGTTAAAGCAGAAGTTCCCTGTAAGTAAAATACATTATGAACAAATTTATGCCAATTATTTTTAATGTCTATGGAAGGAATGATTATGTAGAAATGATTATGTAGAAATAAAGAAATTAGTATGTAGAACTGCACTCAAGAAATAAAGTATCTGAACTGTGCTATATGTATCAAGTAAATATATTCCATAATTTTTAACTTTCACACAAAGAGAATTCCAGACCCAGGGACCTCAACTAGTGTAAGAAGCAAAGTGTAAGAAGAAATGGCACCTATTTTCCAATAGCAGAAGAGTGAACACTTCTCAATGCATTATATGAAACTAACAGAGCCTTAGTCCAAAACTTGACAAGATATTGAAAAAAAAATTAAAGACTAACCTCTAACATGAACATACAGTCAAAACCCTAAACAAAATATTTTCAAACTAAAATCAATGAAATAAAAAAAAAGTCATAACCCAGGGCATTTAAACTTTAAAATATTGAACAATTCACAGAAAAAATAATAATCTTATTTCAATTGATTTAGAAAAAATGCTTTGGCTTATACTCAATATTCCTTCCTGACAAATATTATTTGTCTGCTAGTAAGTAACAGAAAACTCCCTGTATCTGATAAAGGATATTCACCACAAAAAATGAAAGCCATAAGAAACATCACATTTCATTATGAGGTAAAGAAAACTCCCTTGGACTGGAAATGAGATAAAGATGTCCATATTACAACTGTTTCTCAACAGCATACTGAATATCATAACCAGTGCAATGAGGAGAGAAAAATAATAAAAGGTATCAAAATTATAGAGTTATAAGTAATAATGTCCTTATTCACAGATTCCATGATTGTGTATATAGAAAATTCAAAAGAATATTCAGAATCACTATTAGAATAAGTGAATTTATCAAAATTACTGAGTGCAAGGAAAATATTTAAAAATTACATTACTATTGATCAGTAATAAACAATAAGAAAATGAAATGTTAAAACCCATCCAAATCAGTATAAAAATCACCAATAAAAGACATACAACACCTCTACATTGGAAAACACAACATACTATGGAGAAAAACTGAATTGGAAGTGCAGGTAATGTAAATGTATCAATTCTTCGAGATGACCTACATAATTATTTTAATTCATTCTATTTTCCATATGTAGTGAACTGAATGGTGGGCTCAAAAAATATATTTCTATATTCTAATCACCAGAACCTGTGAATTTTGCCTTCTGTTGTTGTAGAATTTACACTTGGATTCAATTGTTTGCGTGTAGAGAGGCCAGGACTCTGGAATGATTTTGAGAAGGAAAAATGGTTTATTGATGGCCGGCCAGACTCGGGAGCTTTCTGTTTCAATCCTGAGCCCTGAACAAGATTTTTGAATCCCTTTTATACAGAGAGGAAAGGTCAAATGGTTCTTTTGTTTCAGTTCTCAATAGGCTTGAATTAGCATATATCTTCCACATTTTAGGTAAGCTTTTAGCATGGACTTCATACATTCTAGATAAGCTTTTAGCACATTTGGTTTGCATTTCTTCTGAATATTTAAAGTTTATAGAGTTTGCATTGATAGACTGTTTCCTGGGACTGCAGTCACCAAGGGCAGGGCTGCAGCCTCTCACCATCCCACACCCACAAGTCAGGACAGACAGCTTAGGTTAAGGTTATCTCCCAAGAGACAAAGAGCCTCCCACCCATAGCACACATCACTATGGCAAAAAATGTGGTGGAGTTCAGGATTTTAAGATGAAAAGTTTATCCTGGCTCATCTGGTGGGCCCTAAATCCAATGACAAATAAAAGGGACATAGATGGGGATTAGACAGAAGAGGAGGAGGCCCTGTGACCACTGGGGCAGAGACTGGAGGGGTGCAGACACAAGGCAAGGAATGCTGGCAGCCACTAGAAGCCAGAAGAAACAAGGAAGGGTTCTCTCCCAGAGTCTTTGGAGGGCGCACAGTCAGTCCTTATGACACCTGGATTGAGGACTGGCTTCCAGAACTGTGAAAGAGTCGTTTCTGTTGTTTTGAAGTCACCAAGTTTGTAGTAATGTGATATGGCAGCCCTGGGAAACTAATGCAACCGTCCCTCCCAACGCTTCAGGAATCTCTACTTGCTTCATCTTCAGAATACGTCCATACACCACAACTTGCTCCAAGCTGCCATCATTTCTTGTTTAGAGTGTTGCAATTGCCTCTTAACTGAGTTCCTTTTCTCCAACTTTTGCCCTTAATAGTCTATCTGTCACAGAGGAACAGGAGTGATCTCCTTAAAATATAATTGAGTATGTCATTTTTCTCGAGATTCTTTAATGACTGCCATTATATTCAGAATAAAAACAAAATTCCTTACAATTCCTAAAAGTCCCTGCAGCATGCCCTTATCCTCCCTACTCAGGGGCTCCACAATGATTGTTACCTCTGCTTGGTTCAACAAATAAATCAGAAGGGAAATTGAAAAATATTTTTAACTGATTGATAATGAAAATACAACATAAGAAAACTTTATGGGGTGCACCTAGAGCCACATCATGAAGATTAGTTATAGTGTCAAATGCATACTAGAGAAAATTAGACTGAAAATCAAGAATCTATTCATTTCAAGAAGTTGCATAAAAATAAAACAAACTAAACACAAAGAATTCTTGCTACCACTTCCTAAAGGCTTAGCTCAAATGTAGGCTTGCCCCTAACAAATTTGGAGTCTGAACCAAGAGTGTAAATTTGGGCCCATGTTCCATATGTTAAAATATTTTAAAGCAATCAATCAAGCTAACAAAGTGTTACCTAAAATATATTCCATCTGTATATTCATAATGACCCAGATAGCCATATTCAAATTTTGGATTTTTGGACTCAGGATTACTTCCCCAGAGCATGACTATTCAAGGAGAGCCATTCCGTAACCTCAGGTCCACTGCTATCCATCCCCTTGTCATTTCCCCCCTAAATCCATTTCACACTGTGAAGAACTTTGAAGTCATGAATGGACACTCAAATTTGGCTGTCCATAGCCCTTATAAATAGTAGCCATTGATTATACTTAGGGGTGAAAACACTACCTGTATGGTCTTCTTGGGAAGACAGTCCTAGGAGGAGTACCCTGAAGACCTGGGATTCTGGATCTCAACCATTTGTCCATGAAATTCCAAGGTCCCATGTGCTCAGAAAGGGGTAGAGGCTTCACGGGGTCACTTCTTTTGACTATATGGAAAATATCACTTATGTGAAGAAGTGCAGGCTAAAGAGTACCAGAACAAGGTGTTGGGCTCAGGACAGGGACCCTCTTGCCCTGGTGTAAGGGCAGAACTTCTCCACTATCACCATCTCCGTATGACCTACCTGTTATGGGTTGAATTGTGTCCTGAAAAAGGATATATTCAAGTGCTAACCCTGGTCCTGGGAATGTAATCTTATTTGGAAATAGAGTCCTTGAAGATATTATTAGTTATTGGATGAGGGTCCTTATAGGAAGGGGAAAGGAGGGAGAGACAGAGGCACAGGGAAGAATGCCATGTGGAGTTGGAGGCCCATGTGGAGATGGAAGTGCCATGCAGAAGTGGAGGCCCATGTGGAGATGGAAGTGCCATGCAGAAGTGGAGGTCCGTGTGGAGGTGAAGGCCCATGTAGAGGTGAAGGTACCATATGGAGGTGGAGGCCTATGTGGAGGTGGAGGCCCATGTAGAGGTGGAGGCACCATGTGGAGGTGGAGGACCATGTGGAGGTGGAGGCCCATGTGGAGATGGAAGTGCCATGCAGAAGTGGAGGTCCATGTGGAGGTGGAGGCCCATGTAGAGATGGAGGCACCATGTGGAGGTGGAGGACCATGTGGAGGTGGAGGCCCATGTGGAGATGGAAGTGCCATGCAGAAGTGGAGGTCCATGTGGAGGTGGAGGCCCATGTAGAGGTGGAGGTACCATGTGGAGGTGGAGGACCATGTGGAGGTGGAGGCCCATGTGGAGATGGAAGGCCATGCAGAAGTGGAGGTCCATGTGGAGGTGGAGGCCCATGTAGAGGTGGAGGCACCATGTGGAGGTGGAGGACCATGTGGAGGTGGAGGCCCATGTGGAGATGGAAGTGCCATGCAGAAGTGGAGGTCCATGTGGAGGTGGAGGCCCATGTAGAGGTGGAGGCACCATGTGGAGGTGGAGGACCATGTGGAGGTGGAGGCCCATGTGGAGATGGAAGTGCCATGCAGAAGTGGAGGTCCATGTGGAGGTGGAGGCCCATGTAGAGGTGGAGGTACCATGTGGAGGTGGAGGACCATGTGGAGGTGGAGGCCCATGTGGAGATGGAAGGCCATGCAGAAGTGGAGGTCCATGTGGAGGTGGAGGCCCATGTAGAGGTGAAGGCACCATATGGAGGTGGAGGCCTATGCAGAGGTGGAGGACCATGTAGAGGTGGAGGGCCATGTGGAGGTGTAGTACCATGTGGAGGTGGAGGCCCATGTGGAGATGGAAGGCCATGCAGAAGTGGAGGTCCATGTGGAGGTGGAGGCCCATGTAGAGGTGAAGGCACCATATGGAGGTGGAGGCCTATGCGGAGGTGGAGGACCATGTAGAGGTGGAGGGCCATGTGGAGGTGTAGTACCATGTGGAGGTGGAGGCCCATGTGGAGAAGAGAGATGCATCTACAAGCAGAGTATTGTCTACCATTGCCAGCAAACTCCAGAAGCTAGAAGCAAGAAAGTGTTCTCGCCTACAGGATTCAGTGAAGCATGACCCTACTGATACCTCAATTTTGGATTCTGGCCTCCAGAACTCAGAGACAATACATTTTTGTTGTTTTAAACCACATAGTTGTGGTACTTTGCTTCAGTAGCCCTGGAAAATGGAGACATTATTTAAACCACCTTAATAAAAAAATGGTAATCCCTTGCTTTTTCCCTGTATCAGAACTTGCTTTATTATTTTTCCCTAATTCATCTCATATAACATATATGAATAACATATAACATAGTTATAAATTATATTTCTTGTCTGCATCTTCCCTTCAAGACTGTAGGCTCCAGGAGAGCAGAAAGTTTCCTCCATTTTATTCAGTGCAATATTCTCATGCCTAGAAAAGGGGCTAGTACATAGTAGGCACTCAAAATATAGTTTTCAGGAAATAACAAATGAATAAATAGAAGAAAGTTTTGTGTAAACAATGAAATAATGAAATGATAATAAAAATATGGGTGAATATTTATCTTAAGTCTTCACACAAAATTTCAAAGTAAACAAAAATTAGACAAATAATAAAGGACAACTTGAAATATATGGCCACACGTAAAGTAAATGTTCCCATAAATCATTAAAGATTATGAATAAAAGCTAAAAGCAAATGAGAGGAGATGAAACAAAATAATAAAGATACAAAATCATAAAAGAAAGGCAAAAAGCGGAGGAGTAAAGAGCAAATAAAAAATAAAATATCAAGATGCCGGTTTAAACTCACTGAAAATAATAATAGCATTGAATGTAAATGGTCTAAACCTTCCAATTAAAATATGGAATATTGCTTTGGATAAAAATGAACTGTATAATGTCTACAAGCAGCTTACTTAAAATGTTTAATCACACTTAGGTTAAAAAAAGTAAAGGATGGTACTATTGAAAAAGATAAACCATGCAATCACTTATCATTAAAAAACTGAAGTGGCTATGTAGGCTTTAGGACAAGGAACATTACTAGAAACAAAGAAGGACAATTTTATCATGTTAAAAGGCCAGTTCATCAAGAAAACATACAATTCTAAATTTGTGTGCACCAAATAACAGAGCTTTAAAAGAAATGAGGTAAAACCACAAATCTGAAAGCATAAATAGAAAAATCCACAACTATAACTGATGCCAGCCATGCTCTCTCAGTAATTGAGAGAAAAAGTAGATAAAATATTAATAAAAGTATAGCTGATTTGAAATCACTGCTAGTCAATCTGTCCAGTGACACTTATAGAATACTCCACCAAACAACAACAGAATACACATTCTTTCTCAGGTTCACCAAATAAGAACATATGCTGCTGGCTGCACCCCAAAACAAGTGTCAATAAGGTTGAAAGGCTTGAAATCATACAGAGAATGTTTGCTGATTAGAAAGCAAAATCTTAAGGATGTATGAAAAGTTCCCAAATATTTGAGAGTAGACCAATACTAACAATGTAAAGATAACAAGGGCAAGATTTGATTCTTTAAAATTATCAATAAATTTGATAAATCTTGAGGTATATGAACCAAGGAATAGAAGAAAAACAAATTCCCCCACCCCACCCAATAAAACCAACAAAAACAAAACAGGAATTGGAGGATATAACCAAGACAGACAATAAAACATTAAAAATTGGAATATTAAACACAATCTAATGAAATAGACAACTAAGTTAAAAATGGGCAAATTCCTTAAAAGACACAAAATACCAACATTAATCACACAGAAGAGAAAATTAGAATAGTTCTGATTGTAGTTAAGAAATCGAATTCGTAATTCAAACCCTTCCCACAAAGAAAACTCTGGACTCAAATGTCTTCACTCTTGAATTCTATCTAATATATGAGTTAGAAATAATATCAACTCTAGGCAATCTCCTTCAGAGTGTAGACGGGAAGCCCACAGGCACAAACTGATTTAGGAAGCCATAGTTAACCTAATACCAAAACTATACCAAGACATTACAAGAAGAGAACTCTATGGCAAATATGTCTCATAAACACAACACCTAAGTGTTAGCTGAAAAAATTTAACAATATATGAAAATGATATACATCAAACCCAAGTGGAGTTTATTTCAGGTATCCTGGATTAGTTTAGCATCTTGAAATCAAATATAATTCTCCATAGGGCTAGAATAAAAGGATAAAAATCATTGTCATCTTAATAGATTCAGAGAAAATATTTGTCAAAATTCAATACCCATTCGTGATTAACAAAACAAAACAAAACTCCTACAAACTAGGTGTAGAAGGGGACTTCCAAAATCTAATAAAGGCATCTATCATAAACTACAGTTCACATCAAACATAATGGTAAAGCATCAGAAACCAAGCAATATCACTATTTCCTTTAAATCTGTGTAATATGGCAAGAAAAGTGGTTCTTTGAAGAACTGCTGAGAAAAGTTTTAAAAAAATCTAATATGACCCATAGATTTGACTCTGTTCCCATCAAGAGTCTAAGTAGGCTTATTTTTGTAGTAATTGAGAAGCTGATTCCAAAATGCATGCAATAATGTCATAGCCAGCATAACCAAAATAATTATGAAAAGGAAGAACTAAATTAGTGCAGTTATGCCACCTGATTTCAAGACTTACCATCAAGCTATAGTAATTAAGGCAGTGTGGTATTGGAATAAGGATGGGCATACAGATCAATAAATGCTCGTTATCATTATTCATCAGGAAATTGCAAATTTAAACCATGGGAAAATACCATTCCATGCTCTCCCAGAATGACTAAAAAATACTGATAATAACAAGTTTGAGTGAGGATGAGGACTGCTAATACATTGTGGTCTAGTAACATGCTATAGTTATTTTGAAAAACTGCTGGACTCTTCCCTGTAAAGTTAGCCACACATTGAGCATATGACCCGGCAATTACACACTGTGCTTTTACCCTTACAAAATTAAAGCAAATGCCCACAGAGGTCTTGTTCACAAACGATCATAGGAGCTTTCTCCTTAATAACAAAACTGGGAAACAACCCTAATGTTCAATAAAAGGTGGATGGATAAACAAATTGCTATATAGCCACATAATGAGATTTTACTAATTAATGAGAGGAATAAACTACTGACATATTAAAAACCATGGCTATATCTCAAACATGTTATCCTAAGAGAAAGGAGTCCAGCCACAATAGTGTACTGTCTTAGTTTTCAAGGCTTCTAGGACAAATACTATATAACAGGTTGGTTTCAACAATGGAATTTATTTGCTTATAGTGTTGAGGCTAGGAAAGGTCCCAAACCCGGGGTTCCCCCCAAAGTCTTTAACATCATGGAACTGGCTGCTGATCCCCTCGTGTCACATGGCAATGTATTTCCCTTTCTCTTCCAGGTTCTGTTGACTTTCGATTTCTGACTCTACCCTGTGGCTGGATCTTTCTGGCTATATAAAATACACAAATGTGCAGTATAAATGATTCATATACAACAATCTTAAGTTGTATATACTCATATAATCAGAAAAATAAGTGAAACAAAAATAAGATCATTTTAATTTTGCAGAGATTTCTTACACAGAAAAAAATGGGATAGAGCTGAGTTGTCCAATGTGGCAGCCCCTGACCATATGCAGCTATTTAAATTTAATTTTTGTTAAAATAAAAAATCCAATTCTCACCCAACCAGCCACATTTCTAGGGCTCAAAGGCCACATGCGGGTACTTTATGCATTGCATAGTGCAGATATAGAATATTTCATCATCATAGAAAGTGTTGGCCTAGACAAGTGAACTTGAGCTTTCCAGTCCTCTTGGAAATATATTTCTTTGCTTTCCTAAAAAGATTTAATGGAGGATGTCTTTTATCCTGTGCTGATTTTATTGATAATCTTATCACTTATTTTAATAAATACAATGAAATTTTGCTTTAGGTCAAGAGCATGTTATCTTCTTAAGCAAAAACTTTTTTTTAAAAGATTTATTTATTTATTAATTTCTCTCCCCTTCCCAACCCCCACCCCCGTTGTCTGTTCTCTGTGTCTATTTGCTGCGTCTTCTTTGTCCGCTTCTGTTTTCAGCAGCACAGGAAACTGTGTTTCTTTTTGTTGCGTCGTCTTGTTGTGTCAGCTCTCCGTGTGTGTGGTACCATTCCTGGGCAGACTGCACTTTCTTTCGCACTGGGCGGCTCTCCTTATGGGGTACACTCCTTGCGCGTGGGGTTCCGCTATGTGGGGGGCACCCCTGTGTGGTACGGCACTCCTTGCGCGCATCAGCACTGCGCATGGGCCAACTGCACACGGGTCAAGGAGGCCCGGGGTTTGAACTGTGGACCTCCCATGTGGTAGACGGATGCCCTAACCACTGGGCCAAGTCCTCCCTTAAGCAAAAACTTGATGAAATTACATCTCAATCATGAACACTCAAACTTTAAAACCCAAAAAGAGCAGGGGGAGCTACACTAGTATCAGACAAAATAGGTTTTAAATAGAAAACTGTAAAATTTCGAATCATTATTTAAAATCTTTGCATCCATGCATGATTTACCAAATTCCTGTGCTAAAGGTGTGTTCTCTGCTGGGTCATATTGTAAGCCTTTTCTATAAATTAAGATCTTGCATTATAATGGGTCTTCCTTTGTGTATAACCATCTGTTTATTGTTGCTTCACATTATTTCGTACAGTATTTCAAACATTTACATTTTTGGCAAGCATGAATATACTGCTGTCCAATGCAGATATATTTCATGCAGTTAAGATTGTTAACATAATAACATTTTTTCACTTCTAATAGAAATCTTAAACAGAATTATTGTTCAATGGTAGAGTACACTTTTTGTGTGCCACCATAACAAAAAGGGCCACTTTGCAATAGAAATGGCAAATTACAAAAAGAAAAAAATGGATAGAAAAAAAGAAAAAAAAAAGATTAAGAAAGGTGCTTTCACTGGATTAGCGGTGGATGACCAAGCACTGGGCAGGGCACATTGCCAGTCTGCTTTGCTCTTTCTCGCCTCTGGGCCTTGTCTCTTCAGCTTTGTGCTCTTCTGTGGGCCTTGCCTCTTGGGGACCTCTTTCCATTCCTCTGCATCCACTGATTCCATCCTTGGGGCTCTAAGACCGCTCCTTCTGTCTTTGAGGCTATTTTTCTGCCTGTGTGGCTTTTAAGCCCTATATTTATAATGGACACCATAAGAGGATAAGATCACTGCGGGCAGCGGCGGGCCTCCGGGAGGGTTGGCGGTTGGCCGGGCGGGCTCTCCGGACGGGGGCTGCCTCGCGGTGGAAGGAGAGGAGGGGGTTCAGCACGAAGCCGTTGGGCCCTCGCTCTCTCCGCTCAGGCACGGGGGACGCGCGGTGCAAGCAAAAACACCACGGAGACAAGGTCTAGGCGCAAGTCTGCTTTATTGTTGAAGGGGACATGGTTTTATAGGGTCTAGGGATACGTAAAGGGACTTGATTGGTGCCGGCGGGTGCTGTTGCTTGCGTAGACGGTTACTGGACAGTAGGCGGTTACTGGACAGTAGGCGGTTACTGGACAGTAAGCTGGCTAAGAGGTTAGGAGCAAGGGAGGGGAAGGGGAAAGTGTGGGCTGTCTAGATAACCGCTAGGCGGAAGACGGAGAAGGGGAGAAGGAGGGGCAGCGCCGGCTGCCAATACTGGGCGGGAAGGAGACGGGGACAGATCACCTTGAATGAGGTGTGTCCCATCTTAAGATCATTGTTGCCAAAAGATCCTACTTGCAAATAATCACCATTCACAGGAATGGAGGAACTTTAAGAACATACTTTCTGGAGTCCAGAAATCTTTGAAAATCTTTTCATGGTTCTGAGTTCTTACCAAAATAACACCATTTATGTCCTGGGAGATACACAGCAAAAACAAACAAATCGAATAATAATTTAGCCATTTATTATGGTTTAAATTCATGAACAATGTTTTGACACGTGGGCTTCTAGAGCAGGGACCAGCCTTCAATCACAGCACCAGACTTGATGTTGTCATTTATGCCTCTTTTTCTTGTATATATGCAGCTCCTTTTTGATCTACAAATATCCCTATATCAAATCCTTAACTTTACTTTACAGGACATTTACCATATTGACATAAGGTAAAGGCAGATTTTAAAATCTCTGCATCTGAATTTGAATTTGAATCCTGACTCCATAATTGTGTGTGCTTGAGGGACATGTTTCATGTTTTTCTGCTTCCTGGCCCTCATTTTTAAATGGGAATAATAAGAGGTTCTAACTCATAGAGTCGTAGAATATTAGTTAACATGTCTAAAGCATGAAGAAAAAACATGTCATTTGGTAAGCAATTATCAGATATTGATTACCACTGAACTGTTGCTCTAATCCCAAACTCTTTCAAATTTTGAAAACACACCAGTTCCTAAACATTAGTTATGCATTTGCTGAATGTCCCCACCATTCCTTTGCCAGTATGCACTGGGGAATGAACCCAGGACCCTGCCCTTCTGATTGGGTGTTTATAGATTTCTTTACCTGGGGGTTGTTTATAGTGTTCAGAGGTTCTCGGGGTTTTGAGAAGCATCTGTTGCCGGTGGCTATGCACACGTTGGCACGTTGTGCTCTATGGAAGAGAGGTGCTGAAGAGTAACCTACCGGATGGCTGCCTGACTCCATTATAAATCTCTTAGTAATAGTTCATTATATTTCATTTTATTATTTTTTTCACAACTTATTGACAACAGAAGACACAATTTCAAAGTCCACTGGATATTTTTAATCTTTCAGGACCTGGTTGTGGTTTTGTTACTGTTGAGCACTCATTGCTTAACTTCATCATTTCCTTGACCTTCCTGACCTGCGTTCAACCATAACCTGAAAAGCCCTCTGATAGTTGACATAACTGAACACTAAAATAATTATGAGGTGAAGTTTATGAATTCAAAGTCTGTGGACAAGGGAAAAATCCCAGAAGATGAGCTAAATGTCAATTTACAGTTTCCCTGTGATTTCTCAGCTGAGCCATCAAGCAACTGACCAAAAAGAGGAAGTGTCACCAATTTTTCCTCAGTCAGAGCCCACCAGACAACCAAGATTTTCTTCCACAGTCATCGTTTCAACACAGAAAGAATTTCCAAAACCCATACCGAAAAGAATTCCCTGAGGTTCTTATAATTTAAGTCGTTTGTTAATAAGTCTCAAACTGAGCTTCTATGATTCCAGGTAATAAAAGACATTGGTTCCTCTGTCTCCTGGGCTACAAGGCTTAGCTGGCCAATTACAGATGAACTATTTAACCTGCCTTTCTGAAGGGCTATATTTGAGAATTATTCTCTGCATTGATTATCATAGCCCAGTATTTAAAATTGGGGAGGAAATTAAATAACAGATGCCACTCTGGCTGGGCCAGAGACTATCAAAAAGAAACTCTTTGCACGGGTGTTTGAGGACATCAGTCTTTCCATGTAGGTGGAGTGAGAAAAAGATCAGGACAATGCCACAGCTAAGAGAATGTATATTCTTCAACTTCTGCCTTTCTGAGTTTATAGCTCTATGGTCATCAATTTTCATGTCCTTCATGTGACTCCCCAGTAGAAAAATTATCTGCATTTCCTGTCATTGGACCATGAAAATCTGTTTCTCATGAACAGAGAAGCTTTTTTTTCTCCCCAGGAAAAGATCAGAGATGAAGGATATGTTCTAAGCCAAAAAGCCAGGAGAAAGGTAATTGTCTCTCCAATTGCTCTAAAGTTACTGTCTCTCGCTCCTGAACACCTCTGTCTCTCTCCTCCACAATACTTGTCGTCTGGCTCTCTGAGATGTTTCTTTCACCCTGGGGCTTCTCATAGATTTTTCTATATGCTGAGACTCAATGGCCAAGCCTAGGAAGACTTTCTTATTTTCCATGCAGTGGAGACCATATGCTCAGCTACACTTGAGCGGCATCTATGATAATAACTCTTTGATCACAATGTCTGGTAGTGGGCATTGAAAACAGTGATTCCATGCTTTCTTGGCACAAAATGTTTTATTTCAGGCTCTAGGAGTACCATGCACAAAGGGCACAGCTGCTGGGAATAAAATATTCAGGGAAGAAGTGGGGAGATTACATGAAAGTGGTGTAGATTTTGGTTCTTCCCTATGGCCCAATGAAATGTGGTAGAAAATTTAGTTTTCTGCTGTACTAAATCCCTCCACCTTCAAAATTGATCAAACTAACGTAACTGCTAAATTGAATGAGAAAGTGGTAAAATCAAGAAATATTTAAGAAAAAAATAATTGCATTGCTATTATTCCATACCCTACTGTTTTCATCCTTCTCTCTATGCCAGGGCTTTCCCAGATACTCACGGGATTTATACTGCCTCTGAATGAAACCATTTTTGTTTCATTTAGAGAACTCCCCCATATTCAATGATTATGCACAACAGTGACCCTGTTTCTCTTCCTCTTTTCATTGACCCATAAGTACTAATAATTGTGAAATTGTTTTAATGTTAAATACATTTGAGACTGAAAAAATGTATAGAACTCCCCATGATACATCTGTTTCTCAAAGAATGCTTCCATTACCCTGTCCCATTGGAAAGGTTGTGATAATGCACATGGTAAATTGTGAGCTCAAGTTTGGCCTTGGGCAGATTTCCTAATCAATCTCAGTCTCATTCTTTATCTGTGTTTAAGCAAGGAAAAGAGAAAAAGGATAAAATAAATTCAGTCACCTTCCATTGGTATTTGTGAAAAATACATTCATTAATATTTGTTAAGTGATTGGACAGTGACTAGCAGTATCTTCCTCATTGTAAACACTGTCACCATCACAGTCACCATCATCATCATCATTATCATCATTCATTCAACCTAAAGGTATTATTATTGGCTTTGAAGTGTTAGCCTATATTTAAACACATGCTGATTTCAGTGGAATAAACCTTAAAGAATTGAAATGCATGAATTTAATATAATTAAAAAATTCAGCATCCTACTGATATGTGGATTGGTAAATATTGTTGTATGTGGAAAGCATGTTTGAGTCCAACTTCCAATTACAGAATCACCCTAAACTAACTCCTGCATTAATCTCTCATATTTCTGTAAGGAGCCGGCGCATTTCTAATCATTCTGAATGAATGATCCTCCCTCAAACTTCAGTGTGAACATAAGGTACTACAAAACTTCTAAGTGTGTAAGTGAACACAAGGGAGTAATTAAAAGGGTAAATATGGAGGAAATTTCCAAATACATGATTGTTCACACTTTTGAAGACAGTAGACTTAATTATCATTTATTTATTTTATTTAGCTTGCTTTAGTTTACTACCTAAACATGAATTAAGGGTTTACTTCCAACATAAGTTAAGAAATGTAGTATAAGAGAGAAATTAAGACTTGATTTTTTTGTATTCAAATTATTCTACCCACATCTGAATTTTATCTGTGCCATCCTTACTGCATATTAGACTACTAGGCAGAAGCAGGGTGTGAAATGAATATAAGAAGATGAAAATTGAATTAAGATGGTCACATAGTCTGGAAAGTTGTATAAATTTCAATATTAATGCTGAAGGACAATCAGAAACAACAAGGAATGGTGGCACTGCAGATTTGCTATTATTAACTTGTTAATGTGTCTTTCGAACAACACTTATATTATATCCTGTAATATAAGGACAAAGATTGAGATTACACAGCCAATTATGAAGATATATCATCTTGTCAGAAAACTGTAGGGATTTACAATACCAGGAATGGGGTTTCATGAAGAGGTACAATCTGAGTCTTTAACCAGAGTTCAGGGTTCAAGCTAGATATGAGGAAAGAACAAAGAAGAGAATTAATTACTAAATGATGAACAAGAATGAAATATAATCTAAAAATTAAAAGGAACAATCTTCCTCTCGATATCTAGCTAATTTGGCATTTACAGGTAATTTGTGACCATTAGATTTCTGAATAAATGAGTTTACATATGGATAGGTGGTAGAAGAATAAACAATTGTAAAGAAGAATTCTGAAAGGAAAGGACTTACAAATTGAATTCATAAATAGAAAAATGGATCACAGTAAATGATTAAATAAGTGAATGGAAGATGAATGGGTGGGTGGTTGTAGATGGAACATGATGGAATTAAATAATTTCCCAGTATAGTAAAAATTCTCTAGTGGGTATGAGATGATGTCTCATCTATAGGGATGTGGTAGTTGCTGGATGATCACAAGTATAGTCCACTACTAGATCCTCCACCATTGTTATACACACACACACACACACTCACACTCAAAGGCACAGGCACACATACTAAGCATTTCTTCTCTTTTCCTTACTGTAGGGTTTTTCTCCAACTTGTGTATCTGTAGTCTTTTCCTCCAAAATTTACCTATGCTGACTGCACTGCTCAACTCATTATTTTCTTCTTCATTCAACAAATCCTACTGGGGCTCACCTTTGGGCTCTTCCCTCCACTGTTTTGTTTTCCATGTAAAATATTCTAGAGCACAGTGACTGCCCTCAAGTAATTCAAATGTCAATAGAGTGGAAGAAAAGATGTTACTGTATACATCTTAACACTAATTACCAAACAAAAAGGGGATTTACTGTGATGACACACAGGGGAGAGACTTGCTTATTCTGAATAGACATATCAGATTATTTTGTAGAGAAAAACAGTAATTATTAAGAAATTGTTAAGAAAAGTGGTTGAGGGTAGGGATAGAAAGAATATAAAATTGTAATCAGAGAGATTAGAGTTGGAATCACAGTATTACACATTCAAGAAGATATCCAAATACATTTGTTTCCTTATTTGAACATTCTTGATAGAATGATTTCCAATAATTTTTTGAAGATGAAAAAGCAAAAGTGTTCAGGAATGTCTAGCACTTATCAGGCACTCAATAAATAATTTTGTTCTATTATAACATATATGATGAGCTCATAGAAGGTAATTTTCTAGGATGATAGAAGAAAAAAAGTGAAAATGTAATTGAGTGTCAAAATATTAAAATGATTTGTATAGAAAGATATGGCATTTCAGACAGAGCAGAAATTTTAATAAAGGAAGGGAAGAAGGAATATATATGTTTCTTCAGGGGCAAGTATAATAGTCAGGCCCCAATATTGAGACTCTTTAGATCATAATGTTTTGACTACCTTACAGACCTGTAGGTGCCAGTTGATGGAAAACATTCACAGCTAAGGCTCGACTGAAAATCGGTTTGTTAGGAAGATCTCTTGTGTTAGAGTCCTACATAGTGGAGTCATATTCAGATTCTTGAAATTGGGAATTTAAACAGTTGTATAACTTAGATGCTCAATTTTTTCTTCTGAAAAATGGATTTACCATGCTCTGCTATTATTAATTCTATCCCAACATCTAATATAAAAAGACAAGAAATATGGGCACATATGTGGGAACATGCCCTTGGTTACATCTTCCAATTTGTCCAAAACAATAAATTGGAAATATATGTGAAAGTGCCATGTTATAATCTATGAACTCGAAAAATATCTACAGTAGTATACTCCATAGATAGGATCTGAATGGTAATAAAAGACCAAGTAAGAGAAAGACCTGTTTGGAACATGCATGTTAGGAATTCAAGTAGTATCTACAAATGTTAGGGAATATTGCTAAGCACAGGTTCTGTTACAGAAAAACTAAATTAGTAATGAACCGGATTCTGGAAAGTTGGTGAATTTTCAAAGTAACCTCTGAGAGAGAAGATATCTTCTCTTCATTTGTTTATAAACATCCAGGGTTGACAGAGAATTAAGGATTGAAGCAGCTCATCAACCGAGGAAGAAAGATATGA
This sequence comes from Dasypus novemcinctus, assembly GCF_030445035.2. Classification (NCBI taxonomy): domain Eukaryota; kingdom Metazoa; phylum Chordata; class Mammalia; order Cingulata; family Dasypodidae; genus Dasypus; species Dasypus novemcinctus. The sequence continues at coordinate 17,275,876 of NC_080684.1, forward strand.
AAGAACCAATAGGGCAGATATGAAATATAGACTAGCTGAGATGAAGACTTGCATCCTTTGATTATTGAGTACGGTCAAGACATTTCAGGTTTCCTCCTATTTTTATTTCTAGATAAAATCCTCTCTAAATGGTCTTTGAGAACCATAGCATCATCAACGAGTTCATCCTCCTGGGTCTGTCTGCTGATCCACACATCCAGGCTTTGCTCTTTGTGCTGTTTTTGCAAATTTACCTCCTAACATTGACAGGGAACCTGATGCTGCTGCTGGTGACCAGGGCAGATCCTCATCTCCACACTCCCATGTACTTCTTCCTCAGTCACCTCTCTTTCCTGGATATGTGCTTCTCCTCTGTCACAGTGCCAAAGCTGCTGGAGAATCTGTTGTCTCAGAAGAAAACCATCTCTGTGAAGGGCTGCCTGGCTCAAGTCTTCTTTTTGTTTGCGAGTGGAGGCACTGAGGTCTGCCTGCTGGCAGCTATGGCCTATGACCGCTTTGCTGCCATCTGCCATCCTCTGCTCTACGGCCAGGTGATGAACAGCCTGCTCTGTCAGGGGCTGGCTTGGGGTTCCTGGGGCCTGGGCTTTTTGGATGCACTCTTGAACATCCTTCCTGCTATGAACTTAGACTTCTGTGGAGATTATATCATTGCCCACTACAGCTGTGACCTGCCTTCTCTCTTCCCTCTATTCTGCTCTGATGTCTCCACCAGTTTTACTCTCGTGCTCTGCTCCAGTCTCCTCTATGGGATTGGAACTAGTTTCCTGATCCTCTACTCTTACATACGCATTGTCTCCACGATCTTGAGAATCACCTCCTCCTCAGGCAGAAGCAAGGCCTTCTCCACATGCTCCTCCCATCTCACTATAGTCCTTCTGTTGTATGGCTCAGCTTTCCTTCGCTATTTCTTGCCAGTCTCAGGATCACCACTGGAGTTGATCTTCTCTGTACAGTACAGTGTGGTTACTCCCTTAGTGAATCCCCTCATCTATAGCCTGAAAAACAATGATGTGAAAGCAGCTGTCAAAAGGACCTTAAAAAAATATCTACAATATTAGCCACCCAAACACAGAGGGTGAAGGATAAGTAGTGCATTACAACACTACAGATATCTGACGAATTGACAAGAAGAGAATTTCCTTATTGATCCTCATATTTGATGCAGAAATGTAATTACAATTTCAGAGATCTCTTAGGGTGACACTGGGAACGATAGTTCAGTTTAATTTTGTCTTAGAGTAAGAGCAAAACTTCCAATAATCATGTTAATTCAACCATTTTTCCACCGTATTGTCTTTTGGCTGTATTAATGGGTCTTCTTACCAACTTCTTTGTGTTTGCTATGCAGAATATCGAGCCTCACGGAATGAAATCACCAAGTGCCAAAATCATGAGATAAGGCACCCTAGACAAGGCTCATGGTCTTGTATCTGGGAAGGTGAGAAGTTTGGAACAGAGGGAAGTGCCATAGTAGTAACTGAGAGATTTGGACTTTGAGAGATCTAGACCTATCATAGGTGGGAGCATCCAGAGGAGATAGGACAGCTGAAAAAGAGAGAATTCATCAGGGGATCCACAGCCAGCCAGTTTCTAAGATCTCCTAGAGAGTAAGGAACCATCAAGACTATGTGTCATTAAAATAGAAGATTTAACAGAAAGATATTTTCCTCTTTGAGCATGGTATTGGGATACAATTGGAGAAGATATATTTTGAGGAGTAAAAGGGCTTATTTTATGAAGAACAAGATCAGATGGAGGAAGGATAGGAATTAGAAGTCCATACCCACCAAGCAATGCAGAACATCTGTTTGCCTTAAAAATCGGTGCTTCAGTTGCTAAGCCCAAGATTTCTTGGATCTTCATTGTAGGATTGATGTTCTCCCCAGATATCTATAATAAAATACTTTATTTCACAAATATGAGAATATAAGGTGGTTTCAAACTAAGAGTATAAGAGACTAGATTGGAAGGCTTCTCTACTTACTTTGCAATTCCCACCTCTTGATGCCTCTTTTTTCCACCCAGGCACCCATACCACTAAACTGCCCTCTGTGAATTCCCTTTTCACCACCTCCATGCATTTTCATAGCTTTCCATATCATTAAAGAAGAATTCAGCAAGAGAAAATTTTCTTAAAAGTCACTTGTGATATAGCATTGCCTTCTTTCTGGTATTCTGAGATTTGTTTATATACTAACATGTATTTATATTAATCAAATTGCCATGATGTTAATGTGCATGACTTATAGTATTATTTTCCATACTTCATGTAGATAAAATAACACAATATATACATCAAAACATTTACTAATCTAGTTCACGTTTTTTTTTCAATGTACTTATACATAATAATAATTGTAATACCTATTAATAGGCACTTAGATAGATGAAATTAAAATAGAATTTAATTTATCAATAAATACTAATATGTACTAAGTAAACATGAAAAATAACAAAACAATAATTTTACACAAGGAAAATCATTATTAATTTTGGGTACACGTAATTACTCCTTTTTTTTGTTTGTGTCCATATACATACGGTTTTTTTTTTTTTAAGATTTATTTTTATTTATTTCCCTCCCCCCACCCCCAACTCATCTGCTCCCTGTATCCATTCACTGTGTGTTCTTTGTCCACTTGCATTCTTGTCAGCAGCACCAGGAATCTGTGTCTCTTTTTGTTGTGTCATCTTGCTGCATCAGTTCTCCATGTGTGCGGCGCCACTGCTAGGCAGGCTGTGCCTTTTTTGTGCAGGGTGGCTCTCCTTGAGTGGCGCACTGCTTGCGCGTGTGGTTCCCCTACGCAGGGGATACCCCTGAGTGCCACGGCACTCCTTGCGCACATCAGCACTGCACGTGGACCAGCTCACCACACAGGTCAGGAGGCCCTGGTTTTAACCCTGGACCTCCTATGTGGTAGGCAGATGCTCTATCAGTTGAGCCAAATCTACTTCCCTATACTTAACGTGGTTTTTCATTTTTCTTTTGGTTTATTTTCCAGTTAATTTAATGTTAAATTTTCTACCACCTATTTTCTTCATATTAAAATCCACAAAGATGATTGCATGTTGTGATTTTTACATTCAGAAATGTTATATTGGTAAATACATACCTGAGTACTAGTCTTAAATTTTTAATAATGTCCATGAAACATTTTTCTTTTTTTTTTCTTCCTTCTTTATTTTCTTTTAAATGTTACATTAAAAAAATATGAGGTCCCCATATACCACCCCACCCTACCCACCCCACCCCTCCCACATCAACAACTCTTCCATCATCATGGCACATCCACTGCACCTGGCGAATACGTTCTGGAGCACCGCTGCACCACATGGACAGTGGTCCACATTGTAGCCCACACTCTCCCCCCGTCCACCCAGTGGGCCACAACAGGACATAAGGTTTTAATTGCAATTACTATATTGAACAACACAGCACATTCAGATGTATCTGTGAAATAAATGGTTTTATTACTTTGCTGAATATCTTGTTTTCTATTTTGTTCAATTTTTCAATTTTTACTTTGATTTTTGTTCTACTATTTCAGACATTTGAAAAGCCCTTCAGTTAACGATAAGGAAATCAGCAGAATAGTTAATATTTTTAGAATACATAGTATATTATTTATTCCTGAACATGACTACATCAGGTTTTCTTTATTCTCATTTTATACTTGTGGAAAACAAGGCTTAAAAAATCTTATCACACTGGGTCTCAGCCACAAAGATAGAATATAGCAGGGGTGGAACTCAAACACAAGCAATACTTAATATAATTCCATATTTTAAGCACAATGCAAGGTTGAGAGAACCTGGAAATAATTTCTAACTAATTCAGTTTACAAATGTTAGCATATTTTGATCATGACTAATTGTATATTCTCTCCCAAATGTTACCAGCTTTGCCTAATGTTCAAAAAGTGCATGCCCTGGGTGTGGGGATATACCGAGAGTTTAAAGCTAGACAGCTCATTTGCTAAGAGAGTCTTCATTTGGCACTCAGGAAAGTTTTGCTCCCTTTGCATCCTGTTGCTTATATGGAAATGAGGTTCACGTGGCCATTTGCCATGCTTATCCCAGTGAAAATTTTTGCAGCCACTCACAAGCACCTTCTCATGGTCTTCCATGACTTGAGTGAGGATAATGATAAAGGAATCACTGTGTGAATATATTTGAACAGTTCTACCTGTTGAAACTTGTAATGTTATTGCCTAAAACTATTCAGAATTCCTGATTTAAACATTCCTCTCTTTGAGTCAGTGCCGATGTGAGCACTGCCACCCTAAAATGAGATTATCTGTCCCTGAAACCCAGATATTTCCGAGCCCAGCTTCAGGGAGGAACAGCTCACCACACCAGTAGCTGAGGCCCACGTGTGAACAAAGAGCAAAATGACTTATTTCACTTTGCAGTGCACACTGGGATCAAAACCTCTGCTGGGTGATGATGTGATGTGTGCAATTCTTGGGAGTAATCATAGCACCTCAGCGTGTGCTTGGGTGGGAAACAGCTGTCAGAAGATTGGAAGCCACTTCTCCATGTGGCCAGTCTAGATGGGTCCAGTGATTGTTCTCGCTCAGTTCTTGTTGGTTAAGTAGAACAGGGCTGAAATCCCTTTTCTTCAAAAAACTGTTACATGTGCAAGCCATTTTTTGGGTAGACAATTGCCAGGGAAAGAACATCAATCAACTGTTATTCCACATTATTTAGGAAAAACCAGTAGTTTGGCTTTGGACAAAGGATAGTCACTGTAAAGTTATGGTGACCATGGTGTGGGGGTTATCTGCAAAGTCTTACTGTTCTGGCATAGAGAGGGTCACTAGTTGTTCTTGTCTGCTCTAGTCCAGTTTGCCTATCCTGCTCTTACCAGCTAGGTTATAAAATTTAAATATCAGTAATTTTAATGGAAATGACTTACATTTCTTTAATTCAAAATTGATAATTTCATGGGAAATAGGGAGGAGATAATGGAAAACTAGTAGCTTCAATTCACAATGATACAAAGAGGAAAGGGTGAGAAGTCATCCAGATTCTCTTGCATAAATGAGAAAAAGAATCAGGAAAACACATGTATTCTAGTCTTACAAACAAGTTGCATGTGTATTTCAACTTCAGAAAACCTGTACTGGGGAGCAGATATGGCTCAAGCAGTTGAGTGCCCACCTCCCACATGGGAGGTCCCGGGTTTGGTTCCCAGGCCTCCTAAAGAAGACAAGCACCAAGCAGACATTAAGCAAAAACAACCAAGAGAAAACAAGCACAAAATGACAAGCAAATAGATGAGAGAGCCATTTGGGGGAGGGGGGGAGAGCGTAGAAGGAAAGAAAACCTAAACTGAATTTTAAAAGAAATCATTTGGGATCTATATTACAGGTATCCTTGAGCTAAGTGGATTTTTGTTTGTTTGTTTGTTTCTCTTCCCTTCCCCTTGCCCCACCTCAGTTGTCTCTTCTCCGTTTCCATTTGCTGCCTGTTCTTCTTTTGTCCGCTTCTGTTGTTGTCCGCGGCATTGGAAACAGTGTTTCTTTTTGTTGGGTCATCTTGTGTGTCAGCTCTCTGTGTGGGCGGTACCATTCCTGGGCAGGCTGCACTTTCTTTTGGGCTGGGCGGCTCTCCCTAAGGGGCGCACTCCCTCCGCCCGCCCGGGGCTCCCCTATGCAGTGGCACCCCTGTGTGGCACGGCACTCCTTGTGCGCATCAGCGCTGCGCATGGGCCAGCTGCACACGGTTCAAGGAGGCCCAGGGTTTGAACCGCAGACCTCCCATGTGGTAGACGGATGCCCTATACACTGGGCCAAGTCCCCTTCCCAAGCTAAGTGGATTTTAAATACACTATAGTATCAAAAATAGAGCTGGACTTTGGGTAGTACACTAATTTTTTTTAAAGACAACTTAAGTGACAATTATTAAGCCAAAAATCCTTTAGTTTTTATTTCTCTACCCTTCCCCTCGCCCCCGCCAGTTGCCTATTCTCTGTGTCCATTTGCTGTGTGTTCTTCTGTGTCGGCTTGGATTCTTGTCAGCGGCACTGGGAGACTGTGTCTCTTTTTTGTTTGTCATCTTGCTGCGTCAGCTCTCTGTGTGTGCAGCACCGCTCCTGGGCAGGATGCACTTTTGTCACGTAGGGCAGCTCTCCTTATGGGGTGCACTTGTTGCGTGTGGGGCTTCCCTACCTGGGGGACACCTCTGCATGGCACAGCACTCCTTGCGCACATCAGCACTGCGCATGGGCCAGCTCATCGCACAGGTCAGGAGGCCCTGGGTTTGAATCCTGGACCTCCCATGTGGTAGGCGGATGCTCTATCATGTGAGCCAAATCTGCTTCCCTTGCCTTTAATTTTGAACTTACTTTTCTAGAGAACTAAAAGGTATATATAGAGTTTTTTTTTTGTTCCCCTTTGCTTTTCTTTCAATTTGCCTTGCCTCCTCTTCTGACCACTAGCCTAGCAAGTCAAATCAACTTGAAAAGAGAACTATGAAACCAGAAAGCACTCACTTTATAGTGAGAATCTACTCCAACACAAGCCAGAAAAATTTCTTTAAACTTCCTTGCTTCATGTTAGTGATTCTGTTGATGGATGAATATCTGTATGAAATTTATTAGAATGTACTCCAAATGTAACAAATTAAAAATGGCAGATTATTTAAACACTGCCAATAAAATGTTTGGGTTAAAAAAAAAGTGCCCTGGTGACAAGGCAGACACTGCTGAAGTTGTGGCAGAAATGAAGTGACCTCGTTGGAAGAAGGTCCACGCTCAAAGACATTTTTGAGAAAATCTACAAAGCATTTTCTGGTATATGGCAACCAGAGGCAATTCCACGAATTGTCGGGTGGCACAGTAGACCTGCTGGCTTCACTGTGTAGGTTTTACTGGTGGCTCAAATCAGTTTCCTTGACTACCTCTCGGCAACATCGATAGTTTCAGATCTCTCCTCCTAACTTCTTGTGCAGCTTATTGTAAAGCATGGAGTAAAATCAATAAATACGTAAAAGAGAAGTGCACAAAAGAAGGATAAATGCGGGTTAAATGATGAGATTTAGAAAAGTTAGTGCTTGGAGGAAGGAGGACGTCCTAGGCAGGAGTTTCCTGAGGAAGAGAAGAATGGTCACAGAGAGGAGGAAAGTCAGAATTACATAAAAGCACCCACTAAAGCACTCTGTAAAGTAATTTAAAGACACACAGACACTGTAATTTAATCTAAATACCTTAAATAAAATAGGTTTAACACAAAGTTGTTGGCAGGACTGGAGGGACAAAAAGGCAGTGAGGGTATTACACAGAGATGAAGAGGCCAACCCTAAGCTGAAGCTCGTGGTAATACCTTTGTAGCTGTGCTGCTAAGGACCTCAGGGCTGGGAACCCCTAAGAGGGGTTGGCAGAAGATGCTGGCGCTGTTGAAAATGTGCTGCACTTCTCCTTCCACAATCAGAATGCTGTCTGCACATTCTCCTTATTTCCCTCCTTCTCTTCTCCCTCCCTCCCCTTTTACTTCTCCTTTTCCTCCTTCTTCTGCTTCATCTTCATAACAGATCACTGCCTCCATTTGGCTGAATCTAACTGTAGCCCATTAGAAAGAAGGTATGGGAGAGTATATATGTCCCAGAGACTTAAATTGTTGGTTCTTCCATGTGCAAGTTGAGCCCTGAATCTCAGCAGATTTGCAACACTTACTCTCCAGTTCATTGGGCTCACCCGAGACAACTAACAAGGAGATGATGATGGACAACACCCGTCCCAAGGAACGTAGAGTGTCTGCAACTGCAAGCAAGATAGTTCCATCCATCCCATGGGAATTAATGCCCTCTCAATTAGAAACAGAGTGGGCATCATCATCCCCAAATCCTCAAGACTGGGGAATGAGCAATGGACTAAACAAGACTTATTATTATTATAGTATACACTTAGTATTATTGGAGCAATGGAAGACATTTTATCATTGATATAAAGGCAGTGGCCACCAGAAGTTTGAGGGGAGGGAGATGGAAGAATAAATGCAATGTGGGGGCATTATTTGGACATTGGAATTGTTGTGCATGACACTGCAAAAACAGATATAAGCTATTATATATTCTGTCATAACCTACAAAATTGTATGGGATATAGTGTAAGCTATAATGTAAGCTATAGTCCACAGTTAGTAGCAATGCTTCGAAATGTGTTCATCAATTATAACAAATGTACCGCACTAATGAAAGATGTTGTTAATGTGGGAAAGGATGGGAAGGGGTGGGATGGAATGGGGCATATGGGAGTCCCCTATATTTTTCATATAACATTTATGTAATCTAAAGCTTCTTTGAAAGTAAAAGAAAAAACTAATTTAAAAAAAGAGTATGGAAGAGGTACTATTCACACTTTTAGGGCAAACAATATAAAGTCAAGAATAGAAGCATGAATGTAGTTTTAAATGTGACACTTCTGGGGCAAGAAAGGAAGGTTCAAAAGGAGAGAACTTGGGGTGACAGGAAGCAGAAAACCAGCTCACCTTCTGCATTACCTAAACTTGACTCATGTGAAAAACAGGCTTGTACATTTCAAATTCTGTAATCAAGTGGTTTGGGTATCAAAAAGTTATTCTGGGCGCAACCCCAAGACCATTGCATCGTACGCAGCTGGCACCCAGGGAGGGCCGAGGCGGGGTCACAAGGTTGGCCCTAAAGGGATGCTCTCCCGGGGGCGGCGAGGTCAGCCTCTCCCGCCAGTGGCCAAGGCCGCTCTGCACCTGCAACAGCCGCGGACTCGCGCCTCTACTGCGGCGACACTGGCGGGTACTGGGAGCGCAATGCGCCGCCCCTGCCGCCCGGGGGCGCCCAAGGCTTCCAGGCGCCTCAAGGGCTGGCGGGCAGGCGGGGGCCTCCCAGCACCGCCGACCCTCCCTGTGGCTCAAAAGGCCTGGCGGGGGCGGCTCGCCTGGCGCTGCTGCCGCTGCTGCGGATCTGGGCGCCCCGCAGCCGCGGCACGGGGGGCACTGCCGGGCCCTTCCTGAAGTCGCCGCAGGTCGCCGCTGCCGCCACCACCTTAGGCTACTCCCAAGGCGACCGGCGAGCTGAGCTGGATGTCTGCCCTTGGGCAGCCGCGAGGACCCCAGGAAGACGGCGCGCCCGCCCTGCTCGTGCTGCGCGCTCCTCGCCGTGGCCATCCAGAGCGCGCCTGAGGGCAAGGTCACGTGCAGTGCGGTCTACCAGCTTCTCCTTCACCAGCGCGCAGGCCAGCTGGCCTAACCCCATCCACCACAACCTGTAGCTCAACGCCTGCTTCAAGAGCCCCACGACAAGGACAACCCAAAGGCAACCACTGGACCTTGAATCCAAACTACGAGAAAATGTCTGACAATGAGGACCTCCGCAGGAAGTGAAAGCACTGGTATGAGCCCGGGACAGCTCCACAGTGCAACTGGGACGTCTAAGAGAGAAGAACAATCTTCCTCAGGATTGGGCATTGGGGGTGAGGTGGGGAGTGAGCAGGAAGCGAGAGGAGCCAGTCCCTCCTCTTTGCTGAGGCCTCCCCAGTCCCCAGAGCCTCCTTAGGGCACCAAGAGTACTACTGCCTCATCTCCAGGGGGAATCATGCTCACTTCCACCCCTTGCCTGAGCACTTTCTTCAGCAGCCTCAGCACCTTAAGTGTCCGCAGGAGACCTCAGAGCTCGTTCTACCTCGCAGGTGCCACCAAGGGGCCACGGGGGTCCAGCTGCCCTCCAGCAGCCCATTCCCACCCTCACTCCACTCCCACCCCCAGCTCCATCAGGGGGTCATACCAGACACCTTGTGGCTGAGTAACTGCAGCGGCAATAACAGCCATAGCTCTTCCTATTACAGCCCTTACTCTGGCAGCACCAGTGGGGGCCAACGCAGCCCTTCAACAGCTTCGGCAGAGTCAACAGCCTCATCTACCCCTGAGAGGGCTCCTAGGTCTAGAGCAGTGCTTCTCAGACTTTCACGTGCACACCTGGAGATCTCCTTAAAGGTACTGATACCTAGTTAGTATGCCTGGGGTAGGGCCTGAGGGTCTTCATTTTAATCTAGCCCTTGGTGACTGCACCTGCAGAAGCAAGCTTGTGAATAACTCTTTCTACAACCCAGTAAGATTTTATAGGATTTTCTGGATAAAGGGCCTCTTCAGAGAGACATTCATCTCCTTCTATTCGGGGACAGAAGGCTCTAAGGCCTATATGGGTAGGACCATATTTATTTTCTTCATCACCAAGGTTGCAAGCACAAATGGGAATAGGAGCTGGCTAATCAGTATGGACCAGTGAAGTTGTTGGGTAGGAAAAATAACAGCAGTTCCAAATGGCAAGTGAAGCATCGAGGAGTGGAGAGGAATGGGCTTCTGAATTCTGCAGTGGGCAGCTGGTAATCTCCTGCCCAGCAGCATTTTTATTTTTCTAGAAGAGCCAGTATTCTGTATTTTTTATGAAACCGCCAACTATTTGTTCTTTCCCTCTAGTTAAAGTTTTAAAACACTATACTAGGAAATCCTGCCAATCCGTGAGCTATATCCATGAATCACCTCTGCTTATTCTCAAAAGCATCTGGTACATAGAACACACCAGTAGCAATGGGCTGTCACCTCCAGTCAAGACCAGTGTGCCAGGCACTGTTCCAGACACTTCACGTGTATTCACTTATTTACTCTTCACAACAGGCTTAGGGCACAGATATGATTACGACTCCTTATGTTCCATATGAGAAATGTGAACCTCGGAGATGTTAAGTAACTTGCTCAAGGTCACACAGATGGTAAATTGTGGAATCATGATCACTTCGAGGCTATTTGACTACAGAACTGGTGTTCAAACCTCTACGTTCTAGTTCCTAAAGCAGCAACAGCAACAACAACAAAATACCCCCCAAAACCAAGCCAGCATCCTGAGACAAACATACATGTACAGGGCAGGAATGGAGCTAGATCTCAAGTGACCAAATATTCTGACTGAAATGAAAACCATTTGAGATGGTTCCTAGGTGTGAGGGGTGGACACCACCTCTGTCTTACTCCTGCTGCCATACTCCCAAGGTCTAGGGCAATGGTAGTTCTGGTTTATGACAGCCTGGTGTCTTGTGTCTTTTAGCGTGGATCCTGGGTTTTTCATTTTATAACAAAGTATTCAAATTTACTGGAAATAGGTTTTATATGGAAGTTTAATTTATTTTTTAGAACACATATATTACTTTTTTTAAATTTGAGAAGTTATGAGCTAACAAAACTATCATCCAAACCATACAGGAGTCCCATACATCACCCCACCACCAACACCTTACTTTGTTGTGGCACATTTATTACAAATGATGAAAGAACATTCTCATAATATTATTGCTATCTATAGTCCAGAACTTATATTTGGTTTTAGTTTCCCACAAGTCATCCTATTACCAATACCGCATATTAGTATTGTGTATCTGTTATAGTTCATGGGAGAAGGTTCTCATATCTGTACTGTTAACCACAGTCCATCATTCACCATGGGGTTCACTGTATTATATGATCACCTGCCTCATACAATCCATCAAAAGAGTACACTCAGTGGCACTCAGTTTCATCACGGAAATGTGCTGTCATCAGCTCACTCCATTTCAGAATATTTTCATTACTCTAAAAAGAAAAATCCCATGCCTCCTTATATTTCCCCATTGGCCCTTAGCATTAATGTAGTACCTTCTTTGCCATTGCTGTAAAAGTATTACAATATTTCTGTTAACTACAGTCTAACCCTTACTATAGTTGTATTTTCCCATGCATCTCCAAATTCTTAACATCATGTAAATAGAGGAAATGCTTTTATTTGTACTATTAACCACAATCAGTATCCATAACTGAAATCACTAGAAAATATTACCATCAACTCTAACCATTTCCCCACATTTATAATCCCTCTTATTAAATATTCTACATACATTCTGCATCATCTCCCCCTTCTCAATCTGCATTCTATGTCCTGTTTAACTATACTTGAGAATTTAATTCCATGAGTTTAGTCATCAGATTTAGTACATATTAATGAGACCATACAATATTTTTCCTTCCGTGTATGGATGATTTCACTCAACGTAATGTCCACAAGGTTCATCCATGTCGTCACATGCATTCCAAGTTCATTTCTTTTTACTGTGGAATAGTATTCCATTGTTTGTATATACCACATTTTGTTTATCCATTCACTGGATGGACACTTGGGTTGGTTCCCTCTATTAGCAATTATGAATAATGCCATTGTGAACATTGGTGTGCAAATGTCCTTGCTTTCAGATTTTCTGAATATGTTCGTAGTAGCAGGATTGCTGGATCATATGGCAGTTCAATATTTAGCTTTCTGAGGGATCACCAAACTGTACTCCACAGAAGCTGCACCGTTTTACATTCCCACCAACAGGGAAGGAGTGAAGGAGTGTTCCCATTTCTCCACATCCTCTCCAGCACTTGTAGCTTTCTGCCTTTTAATAATGGCCATTCTATAAGGCATGAAATGATAACTCATTGTAGTTTGACCTGCATTTCCCTAATAGCTGGTGATGTCGATCATCTTTTCATATGTTTTATGGACATTTGTATTTCTTTCTTTTAAAAATGTCTGCTCAAGTCCTTTTCCCATGTTTTAATTGGGTTGCTTTTTATCATTGAGTTGTATGATTTCTTCATATAACATGAATAAGATGTGGTTTCTGAAATATTTCTCTCAAAATTTTCTTTCTGAAAAGGTGTGGGCTGCCTTTTCACCTTCTTCACAAAGACACTTGAAGCACAAAAGTATTTAATTTTGAGGAGGTCCCATTTATTTTTTCTTCCATTGCTTGTACCTCAGGTATAAAGTTTAAGAAACCAACACTTACCACAGGATCTTGAAGATGTTTCCCTACATCTTCTTCTAGGAGTTTTATGGTTATAGCTTTTATAATTAGATCTTTCATCTATCCTGATTTCATTTTTGTATAAGGTGTCAAACAGTGTCCTTCTTTCTTGTAGCTATCCAAACTAATCCCAAAGCAAGTAGAAGGAAAGAAATAACAAAGAATAGAGCAGAAATAAATGAAAATGAGATCAACAAAACTGGAAAAAGAAAAAGAGAGAAGATGCAAATAAAGAAACTCAGAAATGAAAGGGCAGACATTATGACTGACCCTGCAGAAATAAAGGGTTTTTATTAATAATGGAAGTAAATGTAGCATTGATGTGGAGAAAATGGCCAGGGTAGCTGCTGAGGGTAGGGAGTGGGAAGAATAGATGGGATGTGGGGGCATTTTCAGGACTTGGAGTTGTCCTGGGTGTTACCACAGGGACAGATGCCAGGCATTGTATGGCCTGCCATGGCCCACTGGGTGGACTGGGCGAGAGTGTGGGCTATGATGTGGACCATTGACCATATGGTGCAGCAGTGCTCAAAGATGTATTCACCAAGTGCAATGGATGTCCCATGATGATGGAGGAGGAGGTTGTTATGGGAGGAGTGGGGTGAGGGGGGTGGGGTATATGGGGACCTCATATTTTTTGAATATAACATTAAAAAAAATAAAGACCAAAAAAAAGAGGTACTGTGAACAACCATATTCCAACAAGCTAGGCAATGTAGAAGAGATGGACAAAGTCCTGGAAACATACAAACCACCTACACTGACCCTAGAAGAAACAGAAGACCTCCACAAACCAGTCACAAGTAAAGAGATTGAAAAAACCTCCCCGAATGGAAAGCCCAGGACCAGATGGTTTCAGAGGTGCATTCTACTAGTAATTTAAAGAAGATCTAATACCAAATTTGCTCAAAATCGTAAAAAAATTGAATAGGAGTGAACACAACCAAACTCATACTATGATGCTAACATCACTGTAATACAAAAGTCAGACAAAGATATCAGGAAAAAAGATAATTACAGATCAATTTCTCTAATGAAATTAGATGCAAAAATCCTCAACAAAACACTTGATAACTGAATTCAAAAGCATATTAAAATAATTATACACCACAATCAGGTGGGTTTTATACTAGGCATGCAAGATGGTTCAACACAAGAATATCGATTAGTGTAACATAACAAATTAATTAAAAGAAGAAGAAAAATCACATGATCATCTCCATTGATGCAGAAAAGGCATTTTCCAAAATACTGCAACTTTTCTTGATAAAAAGCCCTCCAAAACATAGGAATTGAAGGTATCTTTCTCAATGTGGTAAAATGTATGCATGAAACACACAGCTAATATTGTACTCAATGGTGTTCCCACTGAGATGGGAACAAGAGGAGAATGTCCACTGCCACCATTGTTATTCAATATTGTACTAGAAATTCTAGCTAAAAGAATTAGGCAAGAAAAAGAAATAAAAGGCACCCAAAGAGGAAAGGAACAAGTAAACTTTTCACTATTCACTGGTGATATGATCCTATTCCCAAGAAATACCTAAAAATCCACAACAAAGCTACCAGAATTAATGAATAAGTTCAGCAAAGTGGCAGGATAAAAAATTGGTATGCAAAAATAAGTAGTGTTTCTGTACACTGCTAATGAACAATCTTGGGTGGAACTCAGGAAAATAATTCCATTTAAAATAGCAAATAAAAGAATTAAATATTTGAGAATAAACTTAACCAAGAATATAAAGGACCTATATTCAGAAAATCACAAAACATTGCTATAAAAACCAATGAAGACATTTTCATGGATTGGAGACAGAATATCCTTAAGACGGTAATTCTACTTATAGTGATTTACAGATTGTATGCAATCCCAATAAAATTTCAACAGCTCCCCCCTTTTTTTACAGAAATGGAAAAGTCAATTATCAAATATATTTTGAGGGATAAAGAGGTCCAAATAACCAAAAGAAATGTCTTAAAAAATAAGAACAAAGTTGGAGGACTCTCACTTCCTGATTTTAAAGCATATTACTCTTCTACAGTGGTAAAAAATAGCATGGCACTGGCATAAAGATAGATATATTGATCAATAGAACTGAATCAAAACTTTAGAAATAGGCCTTCACATCTACAGTCAAGTGATTTTTGAAAAGGCTATCAAACCCACCCAGCTAGGTGAGAACAGTCTATTCAACAAAGAGTTTATCTAGTTTAAGTTATCAAAACAGGGCCATGACTCACCTATGGGGTGCAAATCTGATCAAGAGAGCCTGGACATGAGAGACTCCAAAAAGATTTTTAGTTATTGCAATTTCACAACATTCAAATCTGGCTCCACTGGCCAAACTCATGGAAGAGAAACCATTCTTTGCCCTCTGCTGCACCCTCCCTCCTTCTAGTGAGGAAGATGTCCATTTTCTTCTCAGTTGGCTGAAGTGAGCCATAGGTTTCACCCAAGCTGCTTGCCCTTAGGGTGGGGGATGAGTGCCATTCCTGGCCATTGGGCTAGGAAGTCATGTTTTCCCTTGGCCTCTTCATCTGTCATCTGTCTGTCATTCTTCTTAGGACTTAGGCATAGCACTCTCCTGGTTTCAGACCCATAAGCAGCTCTGTCAGACAGCTTTTTGCCCTTCCTCCATTAATTTTGTAAGACAGTTGAGCCCTGCTGTCCTACTCCAACAACATCTTCCTGGAACTCTGAATTTTTATATTTTTAATACAATAAAAGGATTCGCAATAAAGCTTTTAAAAAATATGTAAAAATAAATATACAATTTATTTTAGCACTCTCAATGCTAGAAGCATCTGCATTTTGATTATTTTTATGGTCATTCTCCCAGTGCCCAGAAGAGTGCCAGACACATGGCAAACATATGGCCACTAGATGTCGAATTAAAGAATTTATTCAATAACTTTTTTGATACTTATTGAAAAAAAGTTATACTGTGCTCACAGGACAATTCCAGTAGTAGTCCTTCTTCTGCCATTCTCTGACAGTTATTTAAAATTGAAATACTCTGTTGAGAAGTTGAAAGGACTCACCTACGAAAATAATCTAGGTGTGAAGTTTTCATGGTAGAAAGTGTTTAATTACTGAAATAATTTATTTAATAACTTTAGATCTATTCAAGTATTCCATTTTTTTAATCCTATCAGGTGAATTGTATTTTTAGGAAGTTGTTCATTTCATCTACGTATACAATTTTATGACATCAAGTTCCTGACAGTATTTCATTATTAACTTTTTCTATCACTCCATATTTTTAATTAATACTCTTACATTTATAGTTTATTAAAACACTATTTCTTTTCACCTTTAATTTTTCTTTTTCAAATTTTTTAATATGACAAATGAATGACAAATTAAAGAGATCAATAAATATCATTATCCATCTATCAAGTGCAATCAATAATAATAAAACAAGGCAAAGCATTGCATCATTTTAAAGTCTGTGCCTCCATGTATGATTTACCAAATTCCTATACTAATTGTGTGTTCTCTGCTGGCTCATATAGTAAGTCTTTTCTCTAAAAGAAGGTTTTTGCTTTGCAGTGGGTCTTCTTATTGTGTATTATCATCTATTTACCATTTGAATTCTCATTTCTTTTTAGAGTAGTTCAAGCATTTGTATATTTTGCTAGAGTGCATAAAATTGCTTTGTAATGTAGATATATGCAGTAAGATGAAGACTGTTAACTTCACGACTTTTCTTTCATTTCTTCTAACTGAAGGCTTTAATATAATTAGGATATAATTTTCACCAGTAGAGCACATTTACATGAAATTATAAATCATCAATCACAATTGAAGAGTGATTGAAAATGTAAATGTTTATTTATAATTTGATAAATACAGCTCTCACAAAATTTCCCCATTTTCTACTCCCATTGATTTTTTTTCTTTCTTTTTAATTTTATTTTTAAACTTTTTTTGTCTTCATTTATTTTTTTAAAGTTACATTAAAAAAATGAAGTCCCCATATACCCCCCACCCTCCTCACCCCACTCCTCCCCCCATAACAACAACCTCCTCCATTATCATGAGACATTCATTGCATTTGGTGAATACATTTCTGAGCACCACTGCACCTCATGATCAATGGTCCACCTCATAGCCCACACTCTCCCACAGTCCACCCAGTGGACCATGGGAGGACATACAATGTCCGGTAACTGTCCCTGCAGCACCACCCAGGACAACTCCAAGTCCCGAAAATTCCACCACATCACATCTCTTCCTCCCACTCCCTACCCCCAGCAGCCACCATGGCCACTAGCTCCACACCAAGGCCACATTTTCTTTGAGTACTAATCACAATAGTTCATGAATAGAATATCAGTAAGTCCAGTCTAATCCATACTCTATTCCTCCATCCTGCGGACCTTAGAATTGTTGTGTTCTCTCCACAACTATATCAAGAGGGGACTTAGATTCCACATGGATGCTGGATGCAATTCTGCTGCTTTCAGTTGTAGGCACTCTTGGCTCCCTGGTGTGGTGATTGACCTTCTTCATCTCCATGTTAGCTGAGTGGGGTAAGTCCAATAAACCAGAGTGTAGGAGTTGCAAGTCTGTTGAGGCTCAGGGCCTGGCTATCACATGGTCAGTTCAGAGATTCAGGTTCCCTGTGTATACACTAAACACCAGCACCAACTACAGCTCCGGTAAAAGTAACAGGAGGGGCTTGTGGACAAAGGTTACATGTGAGTACAGCTTCATCACACAGAAACACAAACTCCAAAGTAGAGCCAACTGACATGGCACTGAACTCCATCTGTCATGACCATAGAAACTGTGGGTCTCTGTAGCCCTCAGAAGAACTAATACCTGGGGTTGTATCTACTTTATCTGTCTCTGGGACTCTGCTAAGGTGTGCATAAGGGCAACCCTTCTGATAGCCTCCTGGCTCTTTTTGGAGACTCATAGCCACACAAACTCATTTGTCCTTTCCATGTCCTCCTTTTATTCAGGACAAAAAGCATTTTTAACTCCTGATATTACATGTAGACTGAGATATTCTGCTGGTCTGAGCTGACCCTTTTATTCAAGGTCATTTTTTAGTTACATCATCAGCTTGTACTTGAACACCCATTTCTTGAACAAAGGTGCTTGGATTATATAAAAACACAAGAACCAAATTAATTCTGTATATTTGAAATGCACTGAAAACATAATGCTATGTTTATAGATTCCTGTAACAACCACAATCAGGATAAAGGACTTTTTAATCTTCTCAAAGAAATCCTCTTGTAATTCCCTTTTATTAAACTCTTTTTGTCTCTGACCCCTGAAAACCACTGAGTATTGTATGTCACTGTAATTTAGTAATGGGGAATAGTTATATAAGTAGGATTGTAAAATATGAGATGGGCTCTTTCACTAAGAATGGTGACCAAAATGGTACACAGATTGTTGTACTTATCAAAAGAGCAAAAGATAAAACTGAAAACTATAGTTGACCCTCTCTGTGATCCAAAACTTCTTAAAAAATGAAGCCAAATATATTGCCAAATTCAATTAATAGGAAAATGAGATGGTAGTGATAGGTTTAAACATAAGAAATGAAATGCATAATTTAGAAAAACTAAAATAAAGTTTAAAATTGGGTTTTAAAAATGAGAAATATTAAAAAAGTTTTTTTGACGTTTTGATTTCATTACTGTAATAACTGTTGTCCCAAGGCAGTGAGGCTGGACAACCACCACACCAAGGCAGTGAGAGAATCTACAGCTGCAAGCATGAGAGTCCCCTACATCAGCCATGTGGGACTGAAGCCCCCTCTCAAGAGGTGGAGTGGGCATCACCATCCTAGAGTCCTCAGGGCTGGGGAATAAACTATGGACTAGAGCGGACTTACTGGTATTCTACTACAGACTCATTGTGATTCTAGCAATGGAAGCAATTATATCATTGATGTGGAGACAGTGACCATTGGAATTGCTGAAGGCAGGGAGAGGGAAAAAGAGGTGTAAAATGAGGACATTTTCAAGACTTGGAGTTGTCATGAATGAAATTGCAGGGACAGATGCAGTACATTATATATCTTGCCATAACCCACCAATGGACAGGGAGAGAGTATAAACTACCATGTAAACTATAATCCATGCTGTGTAGCAGTGATCCAAAATGTGTTCATCAAATGCAATGAATGTACCACACTCATGAAAGAAGTTGTCGATATGGGAAAAATAAGGCTGTGGGGAGTGGGGCAAAGGAGAATTCCCTATATTTTTTAATGGAACATTTTCTGTGACCTATGTATCTTTTAAAAATAAATTCAAGATATATTTTTAAAAACCCCAAAAAACTGAAAACTATAAAGTTGAAAAATTGATGGGACAAAACTGTGACTTTTATTATGCAAAGATTCTTAGAAAAGACAAAAATGGAAGAACCAGAAACAAAAGCATATTTAGAAATAACCAAAATTACAAATTTCTGCTCTTCAATAACACTATTAATAAAATGAAAATGCAAGCCACTGCCTGAAAGAAAATATCACAGAATAAAAAATGATAAAATACCTACCAGAATATATGAAGGACCCTTACAACTCAATAATAACATGGAAGGCAAACCAATAAGAAGGGAAGATGTTTTCACTGGATCCTTTACCAAGGAAGAAATACACACAAGACAGCACATGAAAGGTGTTCAACATCAGTAGCAGTTAGGGAAATGCAAATTATATCACAATGAGGTATCATTATACGCTTATTAAACAAACTAAAATTTAATAATATTGCCAAATAATATTGGCAAGGATGTAGAGCAATAAGAATTCTTTTACATTTTGCAAAATAGCACTGCCATTACAAGAAACAGTTTGGTATTTGGCTTGATTATACTATTCCGTTGTTTGGCCAAGAAAGCTCCTGCCTGATTCTTACTGTGAGGATATTTCATGGATTGAAATCATTAGTCAGGTGATTGCATCTATGAATGTCTACATGTACAAATATCATAGGAGATTGCCTTCAGCAATGAGAGAAGTCTCATCCAATCAGTTGAAGATGTAAAAGGGAGGACAGATGATTACAGCGGTCTGAAAGAAGAATTTTCATCTCTACTTCAGCCAGCCAGCTTCTCCTAGGGAATTCATCAATGCCTTCATTGGACTTGCCAGCTTGAGCCTGCCCTGCAGAATTCAGATTTCTCAATCCCCATGGTCTAATGGGCCAAATCCTATAATAAATCTGAAAACATTTACACACACACACACACACATATATGTATATGCATATATAAAATCTCCTGTCAGTTCACTATCATGGAGGACCCTGAGTAATATCTGGTGAGGTTAAAATTATACTTATCACATGACAAAAAAATACTGTCCCTTCTACAATTTAGGGGGTCAGAACAGAACCACCAACTCCAACACTTCATTCCATGTAGGCTGAAATTACCTGCCGTTGCCCAGGAGGCTGAGGAAATACCAGCAACCTCCTATTCTATTGTATGGTGGGGGTGAATCCACAGCACCCAACAGTTCATTCCCTGTAGGATGAGAGTATGTGCTGTTGTCTAGAGAGGCTCCAATTCTACTGGGGATGGGGTGCATCCACAAGTCCAAACCCAATCAAAAGTGACTGTCATTTCCCAGAAAGGCTGAGAAAACTCATCTCCCCTTCTACATTACTTGTTGTAAGGAAGGGTGCTATAGGTGTCTGAATATTCAGTCTGTGTGTGTAAATTCACCTGCAGTTACCCAGAGAGGCAGAGGGAACATCTCTCCCCTCTTGTCCTGTTGGGGGGTGAGGATGGAGATAAAGGTGCCTGAGTATCAAATTTGTGTGGGCTGAGAGCTCCTGCAGTTACCCAGAGAGGCTGATGCATTGTCCTGCCAGCTTCATTCCTGCCAGAAGTGGGGCTGGTGCTTAGGTAAGGGCGGCAGTATGAATTGGGTGGAAAGAAGCCAGTCATGGGAAGTGGACTTGGCTCAATGGATAGAGCATCCACCTACCACATGGGACCTGTGGTTCAAACCCCAGGCCTCCTTGACCCGTGTGGAGCTGGCCCATGTGCAGTGCTGATGCACACAAGGAGTGCCGTGCCACGCAGGGGTGTCCCTTGCATAGGGGAGCCCCACGTGTAAGGAGTGTGCTCCGTAAGGAGAGCTGCCCAGTGCCAAAGAAGGTCCAGCCTGCCCAGGAGTGGCACTGCACACACGGAGAACTGATGCAGCAAGATGGTGTAAGAAAATGAGACACAGATTCCTGGTCCACTGACAAGAATAGAAGCGGACACAGAAGAACATACAGCGAATGGACACAGAGAGCAGACAAGTGGGGTGGGGGGGGAAGGGAAGAGAAATAAAAAATAAATAAATCTTAAAAAAAAAAAAAAGAAGCCAGTCCCTACCCTCACTGTGATTTTCAAACAATCCTGCTTCCCCTTGTGCTGGGGGCACGCTCAGAATGGTGGCTCCCAGCCTCGTTCCCTTTTGGAAAGGATCAAACTTTAGCTGTTCTTAGGGTTAAACTTCAGTCAGCTGAATCAGTAACTGAAGTCAGTGTCCAACAGTCTCTTCTCCCATTTTTGGGAAATGGAGCCTCTGCAGCATGTGGTGCTCTATTCATGAGTCTTTTCTTCAGATGGGCTATCTCCTCCTTCCATTCATACAAGGATGTTGCAGGGATGCTCTTCTAGTCTCCTGGAGCCCCCAAACAGGTGCTTAGAGAGATATGGGTGATTACGAACTGTCTTGTAGGATGGACTGACTCTTGGAGTGCCTTACTCTGCTGCCATCTGGCCCCTCCCCTGAAACACTACTGATTTTTTTGTATTAGTCTTTTATCCTGCCAGTTTGCTGCATGTCTATTAATTCTAGTAACTTTGCTGTGAATTTTTCAGAATTTTCTAAATACAGTATCACAGTTTTCTGAACATAGGTTCTTTATGACCTTGGTTAAGTTTATTCCTAAAGGTTATTCCTAAATATTTGATTGTTTTAGTTGCTATTTTATTTTATTTTTTTTTTAAAGATTTATTTTCATTTATTTAATTCCCCTCCCCTCCCCCGGTTGTCTGTTTTCTGTGTCTTTTTGCTGCGTCTTGTTTCTTTGTCCGCTTCTGTTGTCGTCAGCGGCACGGGAAGTGTGGGCGGTGCCATTCCTCCTTTGCGCTGGGCGGCTCTCCTTATGGGTGCACTCCTTGCGCGTGGGGCTCCCCTACAGGGGGCACCCCTGTGTAGCAGGGCACTCGTTGCGCGCATCAGCACTGCGCATGGGCCAGCTCCACACGGGTCAAGGAGGCCCGGGGCTTGAACCGCGGACCTCCCATGTGGTAGACCGACGCCCTAACCACTGGGCCAAAGTCGGTTTCCCTTAGTTGCTATTTTAAATGGAACTTTTCTTCTGATTTCCATCTCAGATTGCACATCAAGAGTGTATAGAAATGTTATTGATTATTGTGTAATAATCTTCTATCCCACCACTTTGCTGAACTCGTCTATTAGTTCTAGTAGCTTTCTAGTGGATTTTTTCAGGAAATCCTAGATATTGGATCATATCATCAGTGAACAGCGGAAGTTTTACTTCTTCCTTTCCTATTTGTTGCCTTTTATTTCTTTATCTAGCCTAATTGATCTAAGTAGAACATCTAGCACAATATTGAATAACAATGGTGACAGTGGGGGTCCTTCCTTGTTCCTGATCTCATGAGGAAAGTTTTCAGTTGTTCAACTTTGAGTACAGTGTTAGCTGTAGGTTTATCATACATTCACTTTACCATATTGAGAAAGCTTCCTTTTATTCCTATCCTTTGGAGTGCTTTTATGAAGAAAGGGTGCTGTGTTTAGTCAAATATCTTTTCTGCATCAATTGATGGGATCATGTGTTTTTCCTTCTTCAATTTATCAATGTGGTTTATGATACTAATTGATTTTCTTGTGTTGAGCCACACTTGCATACCTGGGATAAAACCTACTAGATCATGTTGCTTTTGGAATCTATTTGCAAGTAATTTGTTGAGGAATTATGCATCTATAGTCATTACAGATATTGGTCTGTAATTTTCCTTTTTGCTGGATCTTTATTTGATTTTGGCATTAGGTTAATATTGGCTTCATAGAATGAATCTGGTAGCTTTCTTTCCTGTTCAATTTGTTGGAAGAGCTTGAGCAAGATTGCTGTTATATTGTCCTGGAAAGATAGGTAAAATTCATCTGTGAAGTCAACTGGTCCAGTGCTTCTCATCTGTGGAATGTTTTTGATGTCTCTTTCAATCTCTTCCCTTCTGATTGGTTGGTTGTTGTGGTCTTCTGTTTTTCTATGGTCAGTGTAGCTGGTTTGTGTGTTTCTAGGAATTTGCCCTTCTTTTCAATATTGTGTAGGTTTTTGGCATATTTTGTTCACAGTATCCTCTTATGTTCTCTTTTCTGTTTGTAGGGTCAGTGATAATGTTCCCCATTCACCATCTCTGATTTTATATATTTGCATTCTCTCTTTTTTCTTTGTCAATCTAGCAAAGGGTATGTTGGTTTTGATGATGTTCTGAAAGAGCCAACTTTTGGTTTTGAAGATTCTCTTTCTTTTTTTTTGGTCCTAGTTTCATTTTTAGTGCTCTGATCTTTATAATTTCTTTCTGTGGTTGGTTTGGTTTTGGTTTGCTGTTCTTTTTCCAGTTCCTCAAGACATGAAGTTAGATCTTCAATTTAGCTCTTTCTTCTTTTTTAATGTAAGCATTGAGGGCTATACATTTCCCTCTCAGTATTGCCTCTGCAGGGTTCCATAGGTTTTGATATGTCATGTTCTCAGTTTCATTCTTCTCAACATATTTGCTGAATTCTCTTTAAATTTCTTCTTTGACCCATTGATTGTTTGAGTGTGTTGTTTAATTTCCATATTTAAGAATATTCCCTTTTTCTGTATATTATTGATTTCCAGCTTTATTCTGCAATGATCAGAGAAAGTGTTTTGAATAAATTCAATATTTTTAATTTATGGAGATTTATGTTGTGATGCTACATATGGTCTATCTTAGAGAAGGATCCATGAGCCCTGGAAAAGAAAGTATATCCTGCTGTTTTGGGGTGCAATGCTCTATAAATGCCTATTATAGTAGTCAGCCCAAGGGGTGCTGATGCAAAATACCAGAAATTGGTTGGTTTTTATAAAGGGTATTTGTTTAGGATAGGAGCTTGCAGATACCAGGCCATAAAGCATAAGTTATTTCCCTTATCAAAATCTATTTCCACATATTGGAGCAAGATGTCTGCCAACATCTGTGAGGGTTCAGTCTTCCTGTGTTCCTTCCTTCCTCGGCCTTGCTTCTCTTTCCTTTGTGTGCTTACTTCCTGAGGCTCCAGCTTAAGCCTTCAGCATCAAACTCCAACATCAAAAATCCTCAACTCTGTCCTTTGCCATTTATCTGTGAGCCCGCACCCACCAAGGGGCGGGCACTCAATACCCTAATGACATGGCCCAATCAAAGTCTTAATCATAACTTAATCACACTTGGTTACAGACCAGATTACAAACATAATCCAATATCTACTTTTGGAATTCATAACCATATCAAACTGCTGTACCTGTTAAGTTCATTTCATTTATCATATTATTCAAATTGCCTGTTTATTTATTTATCCTCTGTCAAGCTGTTCTACCCAAAACTGGGAATGCTGTTTGAGGTCTCTAACTGTTAATATAGAGAAGAGTATTTCTCCCTTCAGTTGTACCAGTCGGTTCACTTTGCATCTTGGGCACTCAGGTTAGTTGCATAAATATTTAGTATAGTTACTTCTTTTTGCTGAATTACCCCCTTTTTTATATGTAATGACCTTCTTCATCTCTTATAAATGTTTGCATTTGAAAACTCTTTGTCCAATATTACTATTGCTACTCCAGCTCCATTTTGGTTGTTCTGTGCATAGGATACCTATTTCCAACCTCTCACTTTAAACCTGGTTGTGCCCTTATATCTGTGGTAGGTCTCTTGTAGAAAACACATAGAAGGCTTTTTTTTTTTTTTTTCACTCCCTCAGTCTATGTCTTTTGATTGGTGAGTTCAACCCATTAACATTTAATGTTATTACTATAAATGCATTGCTTAGTTCATCCATTTCATCCTTTGGCTTTCTATTGTCATATCATTCTATAGTTTGTCTTCTTACCCTTTAGTTTACCTTTCCTAATAATCTTCATTTCTAAACTCTTTTCCAAATCTCTCTTCCTTGTTTTTTCCTTTCAGGCTACAGTATTCCCTTTAATATGCCTTGTAATTTTGATCTTTTGGTAACATATTCTATAAGTTTTTGTTTGTGAAGACTTTGAACTCACCCTCATTTTTGAAGGACAGCTTTGCTGGATTCAAAATTCTTGGCTGGTAAATTTACACATTCATAACTTTAAATACATTATGCCACTTTTTGTTTCAGCTTCCTTGTGTCTCTGTCCCTTATCTCCTGGAAGCTGTGTAGCACTCTCCTGGTCTGCTGACCCCCAAGCAGGTCCCTCAGACAGGTTTTGACTCTTTTTCATTGTTTTTGTGAAAGTATTAAGCTCTGCATGATAGTTGGATAACATCTCCCCACAATCCTCTCGATTTTTTATTTAAAATTTTTTTTATTTAATTGCCTTTTTTAAGATACATAGAACATGAAAAATATTACATTAAAAAATAGAAGAGGTTCCCATATACCAGACTCCCCACACCACTCTTTCCACATCAACAACCTCTTTCATCATTGTGGCACATTCATTGCATTTGGTGAATACATTATGGAGCACTGTTGCACCATATGGAATATAGATTACATTGTAGTTTATGCTCTCACCCAGTACATTCAATGGGTTATGGCCGGATATATAATGCCCAACATCTGTCCCTGCAATATAATTTAGGACAACTCCAAGTCCCAAAAATGGCCCCACATCACACCTCTTCTTCCCTCTCCCTGCCCTCAGCAACTCCCATGGTCACTCTCTTCATATCAGTGATACAGTTTCTTCAATTGCTAGAGTCAGTATAGTTCTATAATAGAATACCAGTAAGTTCACTCTAATCCATATTTTATTTCTCCTTCCTGGGGACTCTGGGATAACGATGTCCACTTCACCTCTAAATCAAGAGGGGCTTAGATCCCACATGGTTGATGGATGTGATTCTCCTGCTTACAGTTGTAGACATTCTTGTTTCTCTGGTGTGGTTGTTGACCATCTTCACCTCCCTGTTAGCAGACCTGGGTAAGTCCAACAAACCACAGAGTAAGAGTTCCAACTCTGGTGAGGCTGAGGACCCTGTTGGCACATGGCCAGTCCAGAGATTGAAGTCTCCTGAGTGTACACCAACCCCAGTGTCTACTACAGGTTCAGTAAAAGTGACAGAAGAGACATGTGTAGAAAGGTCACATCTGAGTCCAACTCCATCACACTCAGAAACACAAATTCCAAAGTTGGGCCCACTGAAAAGGTACTGAACTCTAGAGCCATCTGCCATGACCATAGAATCTGTGTGTCTCCATAGCCCTCAGGAGCACCAGTACCTGGCATTGTATGTACTTTGGCTTTCTCTTGGATCCTGCTGAGATGTGCATATGCACAACCACTCTGATAACCTCCCAAATCTTTTTTGAAGACTCTTAGCCATATAAACTCATTTGTTTTTGACCATTATCCTCCTTTTATTCAAGGTGTTTTTCTAGTTGCATCTCCAGCTTATGATTGGCAGTAATCCCTCGGCACCAGGGAGGCTCATTCCTGAGAGTCATGTCCCATGCTGTAATGCATTGACATGCTGAGTTGGCTTAGAGAGTGGCCACAGTTGAGCAACATGGAGGCTCTCAAGAAGTAACTCTTAGGCACCCAGCATCTCTAGGCCTAGTTGAAATTTCATATGCTCATGCTCATAATCAAAGTCATCAGTATCAAAGGCTCATCATTGGACCATCCTTCTTCACTGGTCTTTGCCCTTACACTTGGGTATTGCTGTTCCATTGGGGAATGTGATAGAGCTCTCCTGGCTAGGAACTCAGCACTCCCTCTGTTGTCATGTGCAAGTGTATCTGCTATGAAAGTACCCAACAAATATCCAAATATTTTTATATACCCTATATACGTGCCCTGGAGAACTCCTTCCCAACCATGTATCTCCCATCAAGAACACTCCACACCAGTGTCCTCCCCTGCCACAGGTGAACCCTCTGTGTCCAAAACTTCTCCAAATATGAAGCCTAATATATTTCCAAATTCAGTTAACAGGAAAATGAAATTGTAATGATAGGTTTAAAGATTTGAAATAGAATACAAATGAATTTAGAAACACTAAAATAAAGTAAAAAAAATTGGGATATAAAAAATGAAAGATATCATAAAACTTTGTTTCTGATGTTTTGCCTTTCATCACTGAAATAGGTGTTGCCTTGTATGTACAGTGGCATGGCAGTTTCTTTCATTCCTTCCTCAGTGTCTACTTTTTATTTTAATTTTTAATTTTGTCCTCAAAATTTTTAGATTACTGTAAAGTCACCTATACAATATAGGGGACTCCCATATATCCAACACCAAACCCTTTACCCCCTTACCCAGCAATGATTTTTTTACATGTTCATATTATATTTGCTGGAGCATAATGTGCAGATATTGAAACAGAGCTACCAAATATGGTTCCGTTTTGGCTCACATTATGGTTTATATTTTACACTGTATACTTTTCTAAGTTTTTAGTTACATTATGGTTTACATTTTAGCATACAGACTTTTATACATGTTTGGTGAAATTCAACATGTCATATATCCATCATTGCATGATCTTGTGGAACACTTCCATTGCCCTCCATTTACCCTGCTTCAATCTATTCTATTCCTCTCTCCCCTTCCCCTCATGGCCCACAGTGACAACTAAGCTTTGGGCTATAAATTTCCCTCTCAGCATTTCTTGCATTGCATCCCATAGGTTTTGATATTATGTGTTCTCATTTTCATTTGTCTTATTTGTAACTATAGACCGTGTTTAATAGCAATGCTTCAGTTGTAACAAATGAGCCACACTAATGAAAGATGTTCATGGGGGAAGTTTGGGTGGGTGAGGGGGTGGGGAATATTGGAATCCCCTATATTTTCAAGGTAATATTTATGTCACCTAAAGCTCCTTTAAAAATAAAGAAAACAACAACAACAAACAAAAAAGGCAAGGAAATCATTAATGGTGGAGAAACCTGATTCAAGTGTGCCTGGACATGAGAGACTCCAAAAAGCTTTTTTACTTCTTGCAGATTCCCATCCTGCCAGCAGATGGTGCTCTTCAGTGAACCTTTCAATGGAGGTGTCTCAGCCTCCACTCATTGGTGATTCTGGCCTGGCCAGAAAGGAGAGATTTAAAATGGGTTCCACTGGCCAAAATCACAAAAGAGAAACCACTCTGTCCTATGCTACTCCCACTCTTCTCCCATGGAGGAAGATGTCTTATCCCCTCTCAGTTGGCTGAAGTGAGCTACAGTTTTTACCTAAGCTGTTTGCCTGTAGAGTGAGGGATGGATGGCGTGGCTGTAAGTGGGAACTAGTACTCATGGTTTTCAATTTGGCTTCTTCTTCTCTCTGTCCCTCTTCCTCCTGCACATATGTGTAGCACTCTCAAAGCAGCTCCCTGAGACAGCGTTTTGCCTTTTCTCTGTTTTTGTTTTTTGAAAGATAGTTGAGCCATGGCACCTTATTCCAACACCATCTACCCATAAGTATGAAATTTTATTTTAATTAATACAATAAAATGATATGCAATAAAAATTTTGAAATAGATATATAATTTATTTTTAGCACTCTCAATGCTCTGAAATAGCTCTATTTTGATTCCTTTTATGACCATCTTCCAGTGCCCAGCAGAGTACCAGCTATGTGGTGAAAGCACAACCACTACTTGTTGAAAGAAATAAATTTTTCAAGAATGTTCATTAAAATGTGAATAGTTATTGAAAAAAAAAGTTATACTGGGCTCACAGAAGAAGTTCAGTAATAGTACTTCTTCTGCTATTCTCTGAGAGAGGTATTTAAGATTGAAATACACTGTTAAAAATTTGAAAGGACTCACTTAGAAAAACAGTCTTAGGTGTGATATTTTTATGACAGACAGGTGTTTATTACTGAAATAATTTCTTTAATAATTTTATGTCTATACAGGTATTCCATGTTTTTAAAATCATATCAGGTGAATTACATTTTTTTGGAAATTGCTCATTTCCTCTAAGTTTACAATTTTATGACATCAAATTCCTGATAGTAGTCCATTATTAACATTTTCTCTTTCTCCATATCTATAATTAATGCCCCTGTACATTCATAGTTTATTCAAAACACTATTTCTTTGCATTTTCAATATTTCTTTTTTAATGTTTTCAGTATTAGAACTTAGTACAATTAGAGAGCTAAATAAACATAGTGACATCTAGCAAATGCGGTCAATTATAATATAACAAGATAACACATTAAATCATTTTTAGATCTGTGCCTCCAGGTGTGATTTACCAAACCCTGGGCAAATGGTGTGTTATCTGCTGGCTCATATTGTAAGACTTTCTAAAAGTGAAGCATGTCTTTGCTTTGTAATGGGTCTTCTTATTGTTTATAATCATCTGTTTACCTTTCACTCACATTACTTTTTAGAATAAAGCATTTAAGATTTTTGGTAGAGTTCATACAATTGCTGTGTTATGCAGATATGCATAGTGCAATGAAGCTTGTTAACTTCATAACTTTGCTTTCACAACTTCTAATAGAAAGTTTAAACATGATTATGGTAAAATTTTTAGCAGTAGAACATATTTATAAGATGTTATAGATTATGGGAGATGAATATGGTGTGGTTCAAAAATTGTAAATGTTTATATACAATTTCATAAATGCAGCTCTCATATGATTTTTTTAAGGATTAAAAACAAATGTGTTCAGTAGTGCCAAAACCTTATTTGGCATTCAATAAAAAATTTTCTTCTTCTATAGCATATACAGTGAGTTCATAAAAATTAGGTAGATATAAGAAAAGTGTCATTAAAATGAGGGTCAAAATATGAAAATGATTTGATTAGAAAGAAAAGGCATACCAGACAGAATAGAAAAAAAAGAATATTGATGCTCAAGGGTAAGTACAATAGTCTGGCCTCAACATTGACAATTTCTAGGACATAATGTGTGGACAACCTTACAGACCCATAGGTATCAGTTGATAGAGAACGTTCATTGAAAAACCTCACTGGAAGATACTCTTTGATAGAATTTGTCTTCTCTTCGAATCCTACACAGTGGAGCAATATTATGACTCTTAGAATTGGCAATTTAGACAGTTGTATTACCTCAAATTCTTGATATTTCTTCTGAAAAATAGGCTTACTATGCTCGTCCATTATTTCTTCAATTCCAACATCTAACATATTAACTTAAGGATACGCAGACATACGTGTGCACACTTGCCCATGGCTACATATTTCAGTTTTGTCCAAGACTGCACATTGGCAATGAAGTGAAAGTGCCATGTATGAACCTAAATTAAATGAAGTACAAAGTATCTTAGTAGTATACACATTAGAAAGGATGTGAAAGAGAATAAAAGACCAAGAAAGAAGAAAGACCTATTTTGGAACATCCACTCTAAGAATTCCACTAATATCTACAATGCATAGAGAATATTGCTAAGCATAGGTTGTGTTACCAAAAAAAAAGTGTAATGAATTAGATCGAAGATCAGTCATTAATTAATGTATTTGCAGAGTTGACACAGTGTAAAGGATTGAAACTGCTGATCAACCCAGGAAGAAATATACAAAAGAAATATAGAGGGAGATGTGAAATGAAATATAAATGAGTTGGGATGAGACCCCCATCCTCTGATAAATGAATATGGTCATGAGATTTCAGGTTTCCTTATATATTGTTTCTAGATAAAATCCTCTCTAAATGGCCTTGGAGAATCACAGCACCATCAATGAGTTCATCCTCCTGGGTCTGTCTGCTGACCCACACGTCCAGACTCTGCTCTTTGTGCTGTTTTTGCATATTTATCTCCTGACCATGACTGAGAACCTGATGCTGCTGCTGGTGACCAGGGCAGATTTTCACCTCCACACACCCATGTACTTCTTCCTGAGTCACCTCTCTTTCCAGGATATTTGTTTTTCTTCTGTCACAGTGCTAAAGCTGCTGGAGAATCTGTTGTCTCAGAAGAAAACCATCTCTGTGAAGGGCTGCCTGGCTCAAGTCTTCTTTTTGTTTGTGCATGGATCCACTGAAGCCTGCCTGCTGGCAGCTATGGCCTATGACCGCTTTGCTGCCATCTGCCATCCTCTGCTCTATGGACAGGTGATGAACAGCCTGCTCTGTCAGGGGCTGGCTTGGGGATCCTGTGGTCTGAGCCTTTTGACTGCCTTCTTCAACATCCTTCCAGCTTTGTACTTGGACTTTTGTGGGGATTATATCATCCCCCACTACAGCTGTGATTTGCCCTCTCTCTTTGCTCTTGCCTGCTCTGATCTCTCCCCCAGTTTTATTGTCATGCTTTTTTCTGCCTTCCTCAATGGATTTGGAAGCTGTCTGATGATCTTTTACTCATATGCTCATATTGTCTCCACCGTCCTGGGCATCAGCTCCTCCTCAGGTAGAAGCAAGGCCTTCTCCACCTGCTCCTCCCACCTTACAGTAGTGCTGCTGTTTTATGGCTCAGCTTTCCTGTGCTATCTCATGCCCACCTCAGGTTCCACATTGGAGTTGATCTTCTCTGTACAGTACAGTGTGGTTACTCCCTTAGTGAATCCCCTCATCTACAGTCTGAAGAACAATAAGGTGAAAACAGCTGTGAAAAGGACCTTGAGAAAATATCTTCAATTTTAGCCAGTTAAACACAGACAGTTGTGGATTACTTGTTTATTACAGCAAGATATCTGATGTGTTGACAGTAAGATAATTTCCTGACTGCTCTTCATTTTGGATGCAGAAAAGCAATTTAACAATTCAGAAATCTAGTAGGGTGACATGGGGAAGGATAGCTCAGTTTTATTTTGTCATAGATGCAGAACAAAGGATCAAGTAACCATGTAATTCAAATATTTTCCTTGCAGAGTCTTTTGGCTGCATTAATAATCTTCTTTCTATCTTTTCTGAGTTTGTCATGGAGAAGACTGAACCACATGACCTGGAATCACAAGTTCCCAAACCAGCAGAGAATGGAACGTAGAATAAGGCAGTTGGTCTTGTACAAGCCTGGGGAGGATGAGAAGTTTGGAAAGAATGGAACTGCAATAGTAGTAACTGAGAGATTTGGATTTCGAGAGTTATTGGCCTGCCATTGGGGGAGCTACAAGAGAACATAGGACAGCTGAAAAAGAGGGGTCCATCAGCGGATCCCCAGGAAACCAGTTTTTAAAATCTAGAAAGCACATTATTAGTAAATAGCAAGACAATGATTTTATAAAGTGGACAATTTAACAGATATTTTGCTCTTTGAGCTTGATATTCAGAATCAAAGGAGAAGACATAGTCTGAGAAGGGAAAGAGCATATTTCATGAAGAACATCAGGGTAGGAGCGGACAGGAAAGCGTTAGAAGTCCAGACTGGTTGAGCAATGCAGGAAATTTGATTTCCTTTACAGTCTATGCCTGAATCAGTTTCTAAACCAATGAATGATTGGGTCTGAATTGGAAGATGGATGTTCACTCCAGAAAGCTACTATAAAATCCAATGGGCCTTGGGGATGAATAGAATTTATGTTGTTTTAAAAAATATGAGAATATATGTTTGTTCTCACCTAACTTTATAAGAGACTAGATTGGAAGCATTCTCTAGTTTCTTTGTACTTCCCACTTCTTGATACTCCTTTTTCCACACCCAAGCACCCATTACCATTAAACTGTCCTCTAAGATTTCCCTTTATACCACTTCCAAGTATTTTCAGTAGCTTTTCCCAGCACCAAAAACAAATTAGCAGGAGAAGATTTCTTAAAAGTCAATTTTAGTGTAATTCCGCCTTTTATTATTCTGAGATTCACTTTATTAATTTTTATTTGTTTAATTTTTAATTTTTCAATTTTTAGAGGTACCAGGGGCTGGGGATTGAACCCAGGACCTCTTATGTGGAAAGTCCGTGCTCAATCTCTGAGTCACATCCACTCCCCTGAATTGCTTTGTTTCTTTTTCTTGTTTTTTCTTTTTTTTTTTTTTGGAGATGCCATGATCTGAACCCAGGAACTCATATGTGGGAAGCGGGGACTTAAGTGCTTGAGTCACATCTGCTCCCTGCTTTATATTTCAGTTTGCATCCATATCAATCAATTGCCATGAAGAAAATGGTCATTACTTGATAGTGAAATATTCCACTTTGCCTATAGATAAAAGAAGACACTGTATACACCAAAGAATAAATCTAGTTTCCCTTATTTCCCATTAATAAGCATTCCTTTAGATAAAATTTAAATATAACTAAAAATTATCAGTATACACTAATACATACTAACTAGGTAGACATGAAAAAACAAAACAATAATTTCAAATAAGAAGTAAAATCATTATTAATGCTGGGCACATGTACTTACTCTTTTGTTTGTTTATTTGTTTCCATATACATGAGGTATTTTTAATAACTAAATATTTTTATTCAACATGCAGCATTTAATCTCACATTTATTTGCATAAAATAATTAATTTTTTCCTTAGTAACTGTAGCCGAATTGTGTGCTAGTTCAATTGATCTCTTTTTCATTTCCTATTTGCAATCTAAAACTCATTGAAAACACATGTTGTTTTCCACTTCCTTACATCAGCACAGGGATTGTTTGTACATAAAATATGGTGTAGGGGTACAGGTTTTGTTTTTTTTTAAATAATTAATTTCAAAATTTTTATTGAAGATTTAGATAACATAAACATTACAAGGAACAGAATGTCTGCAACTGCAAGCAAGATAGCTCCAGCCATCTACATTAAGTTAAAAGCAATTGGTGTATTCAAAAAACACCTCATATTCAGGTATATCTCTGAAATAAACTGTTTCATAACTTTACTGTGGTGAATATATCTTTTTCTATACTGTTCAATTTTTATTTTGAGTTTTGTCCCATTATTTAAGACTTTTAATAAGGTCTTCTATTGAATTTAAGGAAATGATCAGTATAGCTCATATTTTTAGAATTTGTAGTGCCCTGTTTATTTCTGAAAACAACTATATCATGTTGTCTTTTTATTCTGATTTTACAATCTGGTAACCAAGTCTTGAAATATCTTCCTAAGTTGGCCTCTGTCACTGTGTTTGCATACACAGGCAATACTAATCTAGATTCCATATTTATAAACACAACATGAGGTTGAAAGAACATGGAAATTATTTATAATTGACTGTTTACTATGTCAGCATATTTTGATCATAACCAATTATATATTCACTCCCAGATATTACTATATTTGCCAAATATTCAAATGAAGGATGTCATGTATGGGGAATATACTGAGTTTTTAAAGGTAGACAGTTCATTTGCTTCCAGAGACTTTATTTGGCACACACAAAAGTTTTTTTTTTTCCTTTTGCAACATCTTGCTCATGTGGAACTGATGTATGACTTGCTCAAAAACAGAAAGAGTGGAATGGGGCAGGAGAAAAGAATGTGTGCCTCCATTACACTGGCATTCTTAGGTGATCAGGTATGTTGTGTGACAGGGTAGAGCCTTCACTGGAATGGACTACAT
This sequence comes from Dasypus novemcinctus, assembly GCF_030445035.2. Lineage (NCBI taxonomy): Eukaryota > Metazoa > Chordata > Mammalia > Cingulata > Dasypodidae > Dasypus > Dasypus novemcinctus. The sequence continues at coordinate 17,310,384 of NC_080684.1, forward strand.
AAATGCTTTGTGCCATGGAGGAAGGATAGCAAAGAGCTTCATGCCAGGACATAGGCAGAGATCCATGGCTGGGAGGAGTAGAAGCAAAGAATCTCTGCCCTTTGGTGTTGGTCAGAAAATATCTAAGGAATCAAGATTTTTCACTGATACCAAAAAGAAGCTGGCTTCCATTATGGGAAGATAGAAAATTTTTTTACCCATTAACATCCACAGATACAAGGCAGAGTTTGGTTGTCAATGGATGAAATGTGAAGAAAAGTAAAGAAAGCCACACTTGTGTGTCCCAGGCATTCATAGTTTGCTTAAACCTGATGGTGGCTATGACAATCTAGACCGTCTCGTGCAGTTAACATGAGCCTTGAATAGAGTAACAAGCAATATCGCTGTACCACTGGGAAAGGGGAGGTAGCAGAGTGAGAGACCTCTATAGCAGAGCTGAAAGTTCAGAGTGGAACAGGAAGTCAGCAAAAACCCTCTAGCACTTTAGGTCCCCCTTTCAGCACAAGGTAATATCAATCAGTACGTGGAAGAATTTAAGACAGTCATGTAATGTAAGTAAAGAAAACAGCAAAACTCAACAAAAACAAATTTCTTGCTATTTTGTCTTAGTGGCCACATGTATCTCCTCACAGAAGAACGATGAGCATTTCTGGGTATACATAGTGTCAACTCAGTATTTTCTATTATTCAAAACATGATGTTTATGTTCACTGAATTTATGGGATATACCAAAGAAACAAGGGAAACTTTGAAAGAGAGAAATCATTTAGTGAAACCACATACAGATATAGAGCATAGAATCAAAATATCATATTTGGGCTTTAAAATATCCAGTATTAAAATCTTAAGGTAGACAATAATCAATATTCTTGGATAATTTCAGCAGTTAGAAACTATTAACTTGGTGAAATACAAATGCACAGATAACACAATATTAGAAATGAAGGAGTTTTGATGAACATATCTTCTGATAGGATGCATTAGAAGAAAAAAATCAGTGAACTTAAATATAAGTGAATAGAAATTATACATATATAAATATAAACAAGAACAGAATGAGAAAGAGAAAAAGAGATTCAAGAGATTCTGAGCACTAAGAAATGATTAAGATATAGGCATCTGCAGTCCCATTAAGAGAAGAAAATAAAAGAGGAGCAAAATTATTTTATGAGACAATAGCAACAGTTTTTACAAAATTAATGTAGGTCAATATATCATGGATGTGAAAAGTTCTGATGATACAAAGCAAGCAAATAACTAAAACAAAGAAAAGAAATATAAAAAAAGGAAAAAGACATAAACTGTCATAGTAAAAGTGTTAAGCACACATAAAGTCTTCTTGTGAGAATGAAAATAGGAATATTACACACAGATCAAGGAAAGTAAATTTTTCAATCTTCTCATCAAGACCTGCACAAGCCAAAGACAAGAAAATGATACCTTTAAAGTACTGAAAGGAGAAATTCTCAACACAGAATTCTATGTTCAACAAAGATACCTTTCAAAATGAAAGCAAAATAAAGACTTTTTAATAGAAATAATAAATGAATATTCATTTCCCTAGGACTAGATCTACTACATTGAATGTCGAAGGAGCTTTTTCAGGCAGAGGAAATATCATACAAGGTAGTAATTTGGAAGAAAAAGAAAAATGAAGAGATCGAAAAATGGTAAAAATAAAGGGAATTGGAGAAATCATTTTTCATATTTTAGTTGTTTAAAAAAGCTGCTTAGAATAAAAATGCAGGATTGGGATTTAAACATATAAAGAGGTAAATTGTATGACCTTGTATTAAGAGCAAAGAATGTGAGTGGGCAAATATAAGTACATTGTTGTAAGTTACTTAAACTACATGAAAATGCATAATAGCAGAGTTATATAATGATCAGACAAAAAGTACATAGCAAACCTCAGAGCAACCATCAAACAAAGAAGAGGCAAAGAAAAAATCAGCCAGTAGAGGAGCTAAAATGAAATCACAAAATAAATTTGATACAAAGGAAGGCAGTAAAAAAGAAAAAAAATTAGCAAAGAGACGAATGACAAAGTGAAAACTACTATTAAGTTTGCAATTATAAATCCAAACATATTAATCCTTATATTAAACATAAATGGTCTAAACATCTTTGCTAGACAGAATAATGGTACTTAAAGGTATCCAGATTCAAATTCCTGAACCTGAGAACATTAGCTTAAATGGCAAAAGGGACATTACAAATGAGATTAATTAAAGAATCTAGAGATGGGGAGATCATCCTGGATTACACAGGTAGGCCCTAAATGAAGTCACAAGTGCCTTATAAGAGGAAGAGATGGAGATGATATGTCTCAGAGATTAGAGTGATGCTCTTTGAAGATGGAGGAAGAGACCATAAGCAAAGGAATATAGGTGACTTCCAGAAGCTGTAAAAGGCTAAGGTATGGGTACTGTCTAGAGCCCTGCAAACACTTTTGATTTTAGCCCAGAGAAACTGACTTTGGACTTTTAGCTTCCAGAAACATAAGACAAAATTTATTGTTTTAAGATACCAAGTTTCTGATAATTTAGTGCAGAAGGTGTAGGAAATTAAAATAGTTTTTGACACTTAAAACTGGATTACTGCCTACCATATACCCACATATGTCATGGGAATTTGAGATTATTTATGAATCCCCAAAAGAGTAAGAAGATGTTTGTAAACTAATCTATTCCTTTGGATGGGATACCCTTTGATTGTATTACATTCAAAGGTTTAAGTATACTTGATAATATCAATTTAAGTCTTTTTATTCAACGACATCAGTAAGGCATGACTCAGGTTGAGTCTGTGCCTCACTGGTGTGCTGATTTAAATGGGCACTCACTCAAGAAGGCACAAGAAGATAGGGAGAGCTCTGTCATGTTTGCCTATGAGGCCCCAGGGGGAGACAAGCCTTTGGTCTGATAATTTACAGCTGACAAGACCCAGAAAGAAAATAAACTCTATGTCAGAGACTAATATAGGAAGTCCTGAGAGACCAGACAGAGATTGCCATCTTGCTTCAACACAAGGGAGCTAACTTTGGTGAGAATGTACCTCTTATGGCACCTTGAGTTGGACTTTCCATGGGCTTGGGCATGTAAGCTTTTGCCCCAAATAAATACCTTTTATAAAGCCAACAGATTTCTGGTACTTTGCATCAAGACCCCTTGACAGAAAAATACATATGTGAAATGGTTATGGAATTGGGTAATGTGTAGATGCTGGAAGAAGATTAAGACCTTGGTAGAACAAATCTAGATTTTCTTATACGGATGTTGGTAGGAATATGGATGATAAAGTTACTGCCACTAAGGAATTAAAAGGACAAAATGAACACAAGGAAAATTCTATTTTGACTTGGAGACTACCTGAGTTGTCTTAAACTGAATGTTGGTAGAAATATGTACCCTAAAGTTGCTGCTGGTGAAAGGATATGAGGGAAAGTTGTTGATTACTACAGGAAAGGGGATCCTTGTTATACATGACTGAATACTTTGGGGATTGTTTCCTGCAGTGGGTGGGAAGCACAACTTGTAACCAATGAAGGTGGATAGTTAGCTGAGTAGATTTTTAAGCACAGTATGAACGGTTGACCTGGTTTTGTCTAACTTAATTTGTTTCTCACCTGTATCAGAACTGATTTAATCCTATTACTGGAATCCTTATAAGGGAATGAAATTCAGAAACAGAGAGATTTAAAGCCCAAAAATAAGAAGCTCAAATCAACAAAATATAGAGGCGTAGGGGGAAACCAACAGGTGCTGCCATGTGCCTTATTATGTGACAGAAGAACCAAGATCACTGACAGCTTCTCCAGGTCTTTGCAAAGAGAAATGTGATAGCTTGAAACTATTGTGAATCCCAGAAAAGATCATGTTTTATATTGTTTTCTCCCTCATTACTTTTTTATATTTTGTGTGTCCATTATGAGGACATATGCCATTTTCATATTCAATTGTATTCTGAGTCTTACAGGAATTAGAGAGTAAAGATATGTAGGAAACTTACCTTTGGCTCTTCTGCCACTTTTACTTGAACCTATGGTTAGCACTATATTTGATAAATATATGGCCCAGAGACTTAAATCTTTGGTCCCTCAATGTGCCAGTTGAGCACTTAATTTCAGAACAGTGGCAAAACCTACTTTCCAGTTCATTGGACTAACCCAGGGCAATTAACAAGGAGATGATGATGGACTACACACTTCTCAAAGTGTTGTAGAATTTGAGAGAGGTTCAATTATTTGCGTATAGAGAGGCCAGGACTCAGGAATGATTTTGAGAAGGAAAAATGGTTTACTGATGGCCGGCCAGACTCGGGAGCTTATATTTGAATCCCGAGCCCCAACAAGATTTTCAAGTGTCTTTTATACAGAGAGGAAAGGCCAAATGGTCCCTTTGTTTCAGTTCTCAATAGGCTTGAATTAGCATATATATTTTCCACATCTTAGGTAAGCTTTTAGCATGGACTCCAGACATTCTAGATAAGCTTTTAACATATTTGGTTTGCATTTCCCCTAAATACTTAAAGTTTATAGACCTTGCATTGTTAAACTGTTTCCTGGGACTGGAGTCGTTGCCATTGTCACTAAGGGCAGGACTGCAGCCTCTTACCATTCTACACCCACAAGTCAAACAGCTTAGGTTATCTCTGAAGAGACAAAGAGCCTCCTACCCATAGCCCACATCAAAAGAACAGAAAGGGTCTGTAACTTCAAGCAAGAATAGTTCCATCCATCTGCCCCATGGGATCTAAGCTCCCTATCAATTAGCAAAGCTGGAATCACTATCCCCAAATTCTCAAGATTTGGGAATGAACATAGGACTGAAGTTGAGTTATTATTCTTCTTCTATGGGGTTATTATTATTCTAGTAATGGAAGAGCTCTTATCATTGATATAAAAACAGTGGTCAACAGAGGCTCTGAGTGTATGGGGGAGAGAAGAATAGGTGTAGTATGGGGGCATTTTCAGGACATTGGAGTTTTCCTGCATGACATTGCAAGGATGGATAAAGGCCACTATATATTTTGTCATAAAGTACAAAATTGTAGGGGACAGAGTGTAAACTATAATGTAAACTGTATCCATAGTTAGTAGCAATGCTTCAATATGTGTTCATCAATTGGAACAAATGTAGTACACTAACAGGGGATGTTGTTGATGTGGGAAATTGTGGGAGGAGGAGTGAGGAGGGCATATGGGAATCCCTTATATTTTTTATGTAACTTTTATATAATCCAATGTTACTTTAAAAATAAAAAAATCAATTAAAAAAAAAAAAGAGAAGTGTTTGCCTAGAATGTAGGAAATCCCTTAGGGTGTCTCTTGGTACTACCATGCCCTGTGATTAAAGTCAATGTGAAACTGCAAGAACCCAATCCAGAGAGGAAGAATAATGTCCCAGAATCTTCAAGAATGCAACTTTGGGTCACCCCTCCAGGCAAGGAACTATGGCTGACTGAGGTGCTTGCTGAGCTGAAGGGAATATGGAATGGGTAGTGGAAGACAGTAGTGATAAATGCTAACTTTGGCCAAATGACCAGTTATTGAAATGAGAATGGTAATGGTCATGAATATTTCTTCCTTGTTTTGTTATGAGTATGTTGCATATGTACATAAAATGAATATTTGCATTTTCTTCCCTAAGCTTTCCCTTTATCATATAGCATGCTTATTAGTTTCATGTCATATTATTTAAGGAAGTCAAGTTTAAGAGTGAATATGATCCAATATTCTGGAGGGATGTAGTAAATTTCTAGTTGTACATGGGACAGTTGAATATTGCTAAGTGGAAAAATTATATATATATATATATATATATATAATTATTTTCATTTAGAGACTAAGTATGGTTTAAGGTGATGTGTATGACTGCCAAGCTGCCAAGGGATGAACTGAAATGGTTAGTCTAATGTGTCAACTAAGTCAGGTAATGGTGCCCAGCTGTTTGCTTAAGCAAGCACTAGGTAACTGAAATACAAGGGTATTTCATGGACTTTAAAAATCAGTGAGTTGATTGTATAGATGTCTAGTTACATCTACAATCAACTGAGGAGATTGCTGTCAGCAATGAGTGACAATGCATTCAATTAGTTGAGGGGCTTAAAAGGGGAAGTGATTTTAGCATTCAGAAAAAATTTCCTTCTCTACTGCACAAAGTCAGTGTTTCCTGGGGAACACATCAAGGACCCTCATCAGAGCACCTGGTTTGCAGCCTGCCATACAGAATTTGGACTTGTACATCTACTTACCTTGTCACATAAGACAATTTTATAAAATCTCATACTATTTTCAAATATCTCCTGTGGGTTCTGTTTCCCTAGAGAATGCTGACTATTACATGACATATTAAAACCAAAAAACTAAATGGCTGAAGTAAGTTCTGCCTTTACAGTGAGTACGCTGAATGTTAATGGTTTAAACTCCTCAATCAGAAGACATAGATTGGCAAAATGGATTAAAAGGCATGATCCAGTTATGTGTTGTTTACAGGAGACTCATCTCATACTCAAAGACACATATATATGGAAAGAGCAAGGATAAAAAGAGATACTTCATGCAAGTAGTGACCAAGAAAGAGCTGGGGAAGCTATACAAATATTGGACAAAATAGACTGTATGTCAAAAGCTGATATAAGAGAAAGAGAAGGGCATTATATATTAATAAAATGGTCACTCAACCAAGAGGAAGTAATCATATCTATACACTTAACTATGGTGCCCCAAAACATGTGGCAAGCACAGGAAAAATTGCAGTGAGAAATAGACACATCTTTAATAATAGTTGGAGACTTTCAGTATACCACACGTATCACTGTATAGAGCATCTAAACAGAAGATCAAACAGGATACGGAACTTGAATAAGGTGATAAATGTTGTAGTCTTAAATGACATATACAGAAGATTGTACTCCAAAGGAGCAGGATATGCATTCTTCTCAAGTGCACTTTGAATGTTTTAACAACTCTCAATAAATTTAAAAGATTGAAACTGTACAAAGCATGTTTTCTGAGCATAGTGGAATGAAGCTGCAGAGAAAAGGAAAATCCACAAATATGAGGAAGTTAAATAGCACACTTTTTTTTTTTTTGATATTGGGCCATGAACCCAGGACCTTTTATGTGGGAAGTCAGCTCTCAACCACTGATACACATCAGCTCCCCTGAACTGGTCTTTTTGTTTTTAGATTGTTGTTTGTTTTTCACTTTTCAAGATGTACCAGCAACTGAACCCAGGACCTCCCGTGTGGCAAGCAGGTGCTCCACCACTTGAACAACATCCACTTCCCATAAATAAAACAACCTTAAACAATCAGTCTGTCAAAGAAGAAATTGCAAGGGAAATCAGTAAATATTTTCATACAAATGAAAATGAGACACACCATATCAAAGCTTACTGGATGCAGCCAAAGCAGTTCAGAGAGGGCTATTTATAACCCTAAATGCTTACATTAAAAATGAAGAAAGAGGTAAAATCAAAGACCTGACCACACCTGGAAGACTATGGAGAAAAGAATACTAAACCCAAAGCAGGTGAAAAAAAAAAAACACAAATATTTGAACAGACATAAATGATTTAGAGTATAAAAATCAATAGAGAGCACTAACAAATCTAAGAGTTGTTTTTTTAAAAGATAAAAAATTAGACAATACCTTACCTAGACTGGTCAAAACAGGGGATACAAATTTCAAAAAATCAGATATTGGGGGAGGGGCATTGCTATGGACAGCAAAGATATAAAAGGGATAAGAGGATACTATGGACAACTATATGCCAACAAATTAGACAATCTAACTGAAATGGACAAATTCCTAGAAACACAAAAGGAACCTACACAGATTATAGAAATATGGATCTCAAAAAACCAATTACAAGTAAAGAAATTGATACAAGCATCAAAAACCTCCAAAGAAAGAAAAGTCTAGGAGCAAATGGTATCACTTCACAGATCAATTCTATCAAACATTTCAAGAAGAAATCAGACCAACCCTGTTCAAATTCTTCCAATAAATTGAACAGGAGGGAACACCACCTAACTCATTTCGATGAGGCCAACATCACTATAAACATGCAGTCAGATAAAGGTACTACAAGAAAATGAAAATTAATGACCAAATTCTCTTATGAACAGAGATGCAAAAATCCTCAAAAAACTAGCAAACTGAATCCAACAGCGCATAAAAAATTATACACCATGATCAACTGGGTTTTATTCCAAGCCATGATGGTTAGGCTATTGTGTCAACTCCCAGTTGTTTGGTCAAGCAAGCTCTGGGCTAACTGTAATACAAGGGCATTTATGGACTTTAGTCAATATTGACTTTACTGCAGTGGTGAATCATAGATAGTTGGTTATAATTACATCAATCAGGGAGATTGCCATCAGCAGTGAGTGACACCTAACCCAATTATTTGAATCCCTTAAAAGGAAAAGTGATTCCAGCATTGAGAGAGAATTTCCTAGCTCATCTTTGGACAGCCAACATCTCCCAGAACATGTCAAGAACCTTCATTGGACTTTCCTTGCCTACTTGTGGAACCTGGGCTTGTGCATTCCCATGGCTGCATGAGCGACTCTTATATAATCACATACTATTGACAGATAACCCTTGCTGATTCTATTTCCCTAGAGAGCTGTAACTAATACAGCTTGCTACCGGGAGTTGTTCTTGAGGAACAGAATCTTAAACATGGGATGTCTGAGGTGGCTCTGGGATTTTTGCAATTGTCTTTCTACTCTAATTGGACTCAAGGGTACTGATGACTCCCTATCCAATAATGAAGAGGCTATTAACAGTCCATGGCATGAATTGGCAACAGAAATCCACAAAATAGCATCACTGGATTCCCCTACTTCCATGCTTATAGGAATCAAGGATCTGGGTGGGAGTGTTTTCAACACCTTAACAGAGTTTTATGGAGTCAAAAGGTAGAATGATGTTGGATTGCTCCTCCTAGATAACCAGGATACTGTTACCAAAGAAAGAGATGAGTTAAAGTCTTCAATTTTGAAATTTAAACACCAAATGGATCAAGCAAAAGTTTCTATGTGTACTCTGAAAAGGAAATCTTGTCTCCTATGGCCACAGGCTCAAAATATCTGAGAACCAAACTCAGACTCACATTGTATGAATAGCAGAGTTACAAAGGAAACTAAAATCTCAACCCTGGCTTTCTGCAGTTAAAGTGAAGACATTGTTTGGAAAAAGGGGACTCCAGATAATTGGGATGGAGACATATGGGATGATGATGATATTGTTGGAGACATTGGAACCCTGAATACTGCTGAGACTTTACCAGATAAGCCTGCTGTGGCCTACCCTGTCCAGGCTACACCTTGTCAACCTTGTATCACCCAGGCTCTAGAGCCTGCCCCAGGGAGTGTGAAACAACTTCCGGCCTGAGGTTGGTGCTAGATAAAGTGAAGCCTGCCCCGCCCAGCCTCGGCCTACCCCAGGGAGTCTGGACCTCCTCCCTGCCCTGAGGAACTTACCAGCCAAACTGCAACATTCACTGCTGAGCCTTCAGTCTGCCCAGAGGAAACTGCCTTCCAACCCCTACCTGAAGAGATTAATCCTGTCTCACCAGAAGAAAATGCAAGGGAATGCCCTGAGGTCAGTAGCTTGCAAGACATTTCTAACCCTTCTCCTTACCCACCCCATTGCCTCTCTTGTCTTCAAGACCTATTACTAGACTAAAATCACAACAAGCCCCCAAAGGTGAAATACAAAGTGTGACCCATGAGGACATAAGATATATTCAGAAAGAACTGCATGAGTTTTCCAACTTATATTGACAGAAATCAGGGGAATATCTGCGGAAATGGATATTAAGGATATGGGAAAATGGTGGAAGGAATATAAATTTGGATCAGGTTGAATTTATTGATATGGGCTCACTAAGCAGAAATTCTGGATTCAACACTGTAGCTCATGGGGTTAGAAAGGGCTCTAACAATTTGCTTGGGTGGCTGACTGAAACAGACCAAAAGATGACCTCACATGTTTGAAGTTGAGATGCCCAATTTGCCCTGGTACTCAGTAGAAGAGGGAATTCAAAGGCTTAGGGAGATTGGAATACTGGAATGGGCTTACAATTTGAGAGCTGCCCACCCACTCCAGAAATGTCCACAGAAGACACCTTTAATCAGGACTGTGAGGAATAAATTTGGAAGACTAATTCCATCTTTCTTAAGAGCTCTGTGGTTGCTCTTCTCTGTAGTTCAGATATTTCTGTAGAGAGGGCTGAGATGGAATTAGATTCTTAAATATTATGGGGATGATTGGATATCAGTCTGGTAATAGTCAAGTATCTGTATTAATCGCCAAAGCCAAGGTGGGCGTGGCTACTGCTATGAAAGGCAGATTCAAAAAAGCACTCAAAATAGTCTGAATCATGTAGAATTATGGTGTTGGTTAATCATCATGGGGCATCTAGCAGTGAAATAGATGGGCAGTATACTAAATTTCTTCAGGATCTGTATAAACAGAAGAGTTCTAGGTCAAGTGAACAAAACCCTAACTCAAATTACAGATGCAGAGAATCACTGCCCCTTAATCAGTTCCCAGATTTGAGACAGTTTATAGACCCAGAGCCCCTTGAATGGAGAGGAGGCAAGGTCTCCTTGGGTATGATCCTGTTAAACTGCCTAAAATTTATACGGTTACTCTTCCTCCCACCTTTCCCCAAGGAAATCTATGGCCTTTTACCAGAGTAACTGATTTGAGGAGAAGAAAACGATCAGACATTTTGGGGATTATTAGACACTGGCTCAGAAGTGACATTAATTGCAAGAGACCCAAAACATCACTGTGGTCCACCAATCAGAGTAGGGCTTATGTAGGTCAGGTGATTAATGGAGTTTTAGCTTAGGTCCATTTCACAATTGGCCAAGTGGGTCCCCAGACCCATTCTGTGGTTATTTCCCCAGTTTCAGAATATATAATTGGAATAGACATACTCAGCAACTGGCAGAATCCTCACATTGGATCCCTGACTTGTGAAGGGAGGGCTATTATGGCTGGAAAGGCCAAGTGGAAGCCACTAGAACTGCCCCTACCTGGCAAAATAGTAAACCAAAAGCAATACTAGATTCCTGGAGGGACTGCAGAAATTAGTGCCACCATCAAGGATTTGAAGGATGCAGGGGTGGTGATTTGCACTACATCCCCATTCAACCTCCTATTTGGCCTGTACAGAAAACAGATCTTGGAGAATGACAGTAGATTATTGTAAACTTAACCAGGTGGTGACTGCAATTGCAGCTGCTGTCCCAGAGGTGGTATCATTGCTTGAGCAAATTAACATGTCTCCTGGTACCTGATATGCAGCTTTTGATTTGGCAAATGCTTTTTTCTCAATTGCTGTTAGTAAGGTCCACCAGAAACAGTTTGCTTTCAGCTGGCAAGGCCAGCAGTGTACCTTCATTGTCCTGCCTCTGGGGTATATCAACTCTCCGGCCCTATGCATAATATTGTCCACAGGGATCTTGATCATCTCTCCCTCCCACAAGGCATCACACTGGTCCATTACATAGATGAAGTCCTGTTGATAGGACCTGGTGAGCAAGAAGTAACAAAGACTCTAGACTTATTAATAAGGCATTTGCATGAGAGAGGATGGGAGATAAATTCAACTAAAATACAAGGTCCTTCCACCTCAGTGAAATTTCTAGGTGTCCAGTCATGTGGGGCATGTTAAGATATTCCTTCTAAAATGAAGGATAAGCTGTTGCATCTGGCTTCTCTTATGACCAAGAAGAGGCACAACACTTAGACGGTCTCTTTGGATTTTCAAGACAACACGTTCCTCATTTGGGTGTGCTACTCCAGCCCATTTACTGGGTGAACAGAAAAGCTGCTAGTTTTGATTGGTGACCAGAAAAGGAAGAGGCTCTGCATCAGGTCCAGGCTGCTGTGCAAGCTGCACTACCACTTGGGCCATATGATCCAGCAGATCCAACGGTGCTGGAAGTTTCTGTGGCAAAAGGGATGCTGTTTGGAGCCTTTGGCAGGCCCCTGTAGGAGAATCACAATGCAGACCCTTAGGATTTTACAGCAAAGCCCTGCCATCCTCTGCAGATAACTACTCCCCTTTTGAGAAGCAGCTTTTGGTCTGCTACTGGGCCTTAGTAGAGACGGAACACTTAACCATCGGCAATCAAGTTACCATGAGATCTGATTTGTCTATCATGAACTGGGTATTATCTGACCCACCAAAAGTTGGGCACGCACAGCAACATTTCATAAATAAAGTGGAAGTGGTATATATGAGATAGGGCTCAAGCGGGTCCTGAAGGCACAACTAAGTACCCCAATGTCCCTGGTCACCACCCCTGCCATGTTATCTTCTCTTTTCCAGCCCACAGTTTTGGCCTCTTGGAGAGTCCCTTACAATCAGTTACCTGAGGAAGTGAAATCTTGGGCCTTGTTTACAGATGGTTCTGAACAATATGCAGATACCACCCAAAAGTGGACAGCTGCAGCATTGCAGCCCTTTTCTGGGACATCCCTGAAGGACAGTGGTGAGGGCAAATCCTCCCAGTAGGCAGAACTTTGAGCAGTGCACCTTTCTGTTCATTGTGCTTGGAAGAAGAAATGGCCAGAGGTGCATTTGTATACTGATTCATGGGCTGTTGCCAATGATTTGGTTGGATGGTCAGGGACTTGGAAGGAATATGATTGGAAAATTGGTAACAAAGAGGTCTGGGGAAGAGGTAAATGGATTGACTTTTCTGAGTGGGCAAAAATCATGGAAATTTTTGTGTCCCACATGAATGCTCAACAGAGGAAGATTTTAATCATCAGGTGGATAAGATGACCCACTCTGTGGCTAATGCTCAGTCTATTTTCTCAGCCACTCCTGCCATTGCTCAGGAGGCTCATTAACAAAGTGGCCATGGAGGTAGGGCTGGAGGTTATGCATAGGCTCAGCAACATGGACCTCCCCTTTCCAAGTCTGACTTGGCTACACCCACTGCTGACTGCTCAATCTGCCAGTAACAGATATCCACACTCAGCCCCTTATATGGCACCATTCCTTAAGGTTACAGCCTTTTACCTGGTGGCAGGCTGACTACATTGGACCACTTCCACCATGGAAAGGTCAGCAATTTGCCTTAACTCAAATAGACACATACACCAGATATGGGTTTGCATTTCCTGCATGCAAAACTTCTTCTTCTTCCAAAACTTCCACCCATAGTCTTACTGACTGTCTTATCTATGCCATGGCATTCTACACAGTATTGCTTCTGATCAAGGAACCCATTTTACAGCAAATGATGAGTAGGAATGGGCACATACCCTTGGAATTCACTGGTCTTACCATTTTCCCCATCACCCTGAAGCAGCTGGATCAATAGAAGGGTGGAATGGCCTTTTGAAGACTCACTTATGGCACAAACTAGGTGGCAATAACTTGCAGGGCTGATGCAATGTTCTCCAGGATGCAGTGTATGCTCTAAATCCGTGTCAACTCTATGGTGCGGTTTCTCCCATACCCAGGATCCATGGGTCCAGGAATCAAGGGGCAGAAATGGGAGTGGCATCACTCACTATTAACCCTAGTGACACACTAGGAAAATTTTTACTTCCTGTCCTTGCAACCTCAAACTCTGCTGGTCTATAGGTTTTAGTCCCAAAAGGAGGAGTGCTGTCACCAGGGAACACAGCAATGATTCCATTGAACTGGAAGTTAAAACTGCCACCTGGCCACTTAGGGCTCCTCTTACCTCTGAATAAGCAGTCAAAGGAGGGAATTACTGTACTGGCTGGGGTGATTGGTCCTGTCTATCAAGGGGAAATAGTACTGCATTTACATAATGGTGGCAAAGAAGAGTTTGCCTGGAATACAGGGGATCCTCTAGGGCATCTCCTAGTACTGCCATGCCCTATGATTAAAGTCAATGGAAAATTGCAACAACCCAATCCAAGCAGTACTAACAATGGCCCAGAATCTTCAGGAATGAAAGTTTGGGTTACCCCACCAGGCAAAGAACCGCAGCCAGCTGAAGTGCTTGCTGAGGGTAATGGAAACATAGAATTGGTAATGGAAGAAGGTAGTGATAAATATGAACTTTGTCCATGTGACCAGTTACAGAAACAAGAACTATAATGGTCATGAATCTTTCTTCCTTGTTTCATTATGGTGATGATTGTATATGTATACAAAACAAATTTCTTTGTCTTCTTCCCCAAACTTTCCCCTTATCATATAACAAGTTGTTTCCATTTGATGTCATAATATTTGAGATGTCAAGTTTGAGAATGATTTTTACCCAAGAACTTGCACCCTATCTGCATGGAATTAATGCATTTCTGGTTATGTGCAGGAGACTTGAACACTGTTAGGTGGAAATATATATATATATATATATATATGTCTGTTATTGTTCTTTACTTAGAGAGTAAGTATGGTTTAAGATAATGTGGATGGTTGCCAAGTTGACAAGGGATGGACTGTGATGGCTAGTCTATTGTGTCAACTCAGCCAGGTAATTGTGCCCAGTTGTTTGGTTAAGCAAGCACTGGGATAACTGTAATACAAGGGCATTTATGGACTTTTGTCACCATTGACTTTACTGCAGTAGTAAATCATAAATAGCTGGTTATAATTACATCCATCAGGGAGATTGCCATCAGCAATGAGTTATGCTTAACCCAATAGTTGAATCCCTTAAAAGGGAAAGTGATTTCAGCATTGAGAGAGAATTTCCCAGCTCATCTTTGGACAGCCAACATCTCCCACAACTTGTCAAGAACCTTCATTGGACTTCCATTGCCTACCTGTGGAATCGGACTTGTGCATCCCCGTGGCTGTATGAGAGACTCTTATGTAATCGCACACTATTGACAGATATCCCTTGTTGATTCTGTTCCCTAGAGAACTCTGTCTAACACACAAGTATACAAGGGTGGTTCAATATATGAGCATCAATTAATGTACCACATTTATAAAACAAAGGCCAAAAAACCTAGGATCATCTCAATTGAGGCAATAAAGTGATTTGACAAAACCCAACATCCTTTTTCCATAGACACATTTAGGAAAAGAAGAAAGGAAGGAAACTTCCTCAACATGATAAAAGTCACATATTTTAAAAATCTACAGTTAAACTTATACTCAATGGTGAAAAACTCAAAGTGTCACCTTTAAGGTCTGAGCATGACAGGGATGCTGGCTGCCACCACTGTTGTTCAACATTGTAGGGAATTCTAGCCAGAACACATAGTTAATAAAAAGATATAAAAGGCATCCAAACTGGAAAGCAAGAATAGAATGTTCATTATTTTCAGATATTATGATCCTATATATAGAAAGTCCATTATGTTCAATGAAGTGAGCAGGATATGAAAGGACAAATTTTGTATGACCTCACAGATATGAAAAATTAGGATAAACAAACTTGTAGAGTTAAAATCTAGAATACAGGTTATTAGGGGCTTGGTTTGGGGAAGGGAATGTGGAGTTAATTCTTAATTTGAACAGAATATCTATTTAGATTGATTGCAACATTTTGGAAATAGATGGTGGTATTGGTAACACAACATTGTAAGTGTAATTAAATTTTTTAAAAAGCCTGAATTATTCATGTCAATTTGGTGAAAAGTGGAAGTTTTAAGTTGTATACATGCTATTAGAATAAAAATTAGAAAATAAAACATGGGACTGTATAAAACAGTGAATTCTATTGTAAATGATGAACTACAGTTAATAGCACAATTATAAAAATATTCTTTCATGAATTGTAAAAAATGTACCAAACTAGTCCAGAGTTTAAATAATGGTGGTATAATGGGAAAATATATAGCCTAATGTAAAATATGGATCAGTGTGGACTATAATTACTAATAGAATTATAATATTCCTTCATCAATTGTAATTGGAGCAAGGGTACCTCACTAAAAGTGTTGTTAGTAAGGAGAAAGGTTATGTGGGAACATTGTGCTTTTTGCAAGGTTTTTCTATAAATTTAGAACTTTCCTAAACAAAAATTCAATTAAAAAGGTAAAATAGAGTAATCCCCACAAGTTAGTAATTTTAAAAATTCACCCATTCATATATACATGTACATTTCAAAACAAGTTATATGTCAAAGATTAAAATAGGACATATTTAGAACCAAATGAAAATGAAAATATATCAACATTCATGAAATAGATCTGAATCAGTACTCAAAGGAAGAAAAATAAAAGACCTTACACGCCTAAGAAGATTTATATAAATTCAGGGGCAGCGAAACTCAGCAGGAGAATTTCACACTCTTTCTTAAAGATTATATCTAGAATCACTTGCTTCTCTACTTTAGCTCAATATTTAAAATCACAGATGCAAGTAAAGGAAAAAATGACTACACAAACAGGTATATAAAGATGAACGAAGTCTCTGTTGAACCTCTTGGAAGAATCTGACTGCTTTTGCTCTGTGATTAGTTAGCAGGACTAGCCTGACCACATGTGGCAATCAGAACTCTTCCATCAAAGGGGGAATTTTTGGGACTTGGAGTTGTCCTGGATGATATTGCAGGGACAGATGCTGGACATTGTATGTCCTGCCATAAACCACTGATTGCACTGGGGAAGAGTGTGAACTGCAATGTAGACTATGGTCCATGTGGTGCAGCAATGCTCCAGGTATATTCACCAACTGCAATGAATGTGCCAGTGATGGAGGGGGTTGTTGATGTGGGAGGAGGGGGTTGCAGTGGGGTGTGGGGTATGTGGGGACCTCTTATACTTTTTAATGTAACTTTCTTTTTTGAGATCTATGTATCTTAAAAAAATGTATAAAAAATTAAAAAAATTAAAAAAGGAGAATCCACTTTACTGCCATAACTGAGACTTCCAAATAATATTAAAAAATGTCCACTCTTTACATAGATGGACTCTAGAAGATTGGATCTCCTATGCCAAAAAGTGACCAAACACAAAAGTCTTCTTACCCCCTGGAAAAATAGACAAAATGACATCTCCGTGCTTGGACGTGTCAGGAGCTGGGTAATAAATTCTATGGCTTCTGAGAGGCTCACCCCCACTGGAGACTTCCAGACTCTCTTGGTCTCTCCTCATCTGGCCTTCTGCTGCTGGCTTCATGAGGCCACTCTTCACCCTGTGCTGGAGCTGAATAGTTATTTGGGGTTTAAGACCGACTACAATGATATTGTAACGAGGTACCCTGAACAACGAAATCCAGAGATATTTGATGAGTGAATGAAGTAATGGATAAAATGACTTATGTATGTATAGATGGATGACTATATTAACATATGTGATGATGAAAGAATGAATAAATGAAAGATTAGATGACATAATAAATAGAGAAACAAACATAATTTATCACATGGACATGCATGTAAATGTTACTGATGGCTA
The DNA here is from genome assembly GCF_030445035.2 of Dasypus novemcinctus. Taxonomy (NCBI): domain Eukaryota; kingdom Metazoa; phylum Chordata; class Mammalia; order Cingulata; family Dasypodidae; genus Dasypus; species Dasypus novemcinctus. The sequence goes on from NC_080684.1 coordinate 17,327,761, forward strand.
AGTGTCAATTTCCTGCACCATCTTTTGGCAACAGGGATAGTTTCAGCTCCCTCTTCCTAATTTCTTATGCACAAGCTGAAAATCATGGGGTAAGATAGCTAAATACATAAAACAGCAGTGCATGAAACAAAGGATAATCCCAGGAGATCTTGGGTCTGGAGAAAATGATGAGGTTTAGAAAAGACTCTAAATATCTTCAGTGTGTATCTTTGTACAGAGTTGTAGGAGTAAGTAAGGATATTATGCAGAGATGAAATTGCTGAAACCCCTAGTGTGAAACTGACAATAATACACTTGCTGGTGTCATTTTGGGGGCCTCAGGACTAGGAACAGCTAGGAGGAAACTGGAGGAAGAAGTCAGGATTGTTGAAAATGTGCTGCACTGCTCCTTCCAGAATCAGAATCATGTCTGCTCAGTCTCCTTCTCTTCCTCCTCTTCCTTCCTTTTTTGGCTTCTTCTCATCCTCCTACTTCTTAAAAAACCACTGCCTCCATTTGACAGAATCTAATCAGAAGCCTATTACAAAAGAATATGGGAAATGTTCTATCCACATTTCCAGACCAAGCAATATACCACCAAGAATGTAGGCCAACAGAAATTTTCCCTAATAATCACTTCTACTTGCAAAACATTCATGGAAGATCTAAAGTCACTTAATTTCAGAGTTTCATAGTATATTGAAGAATTGTAGCCACTTTCAAGATTTTTTGTCTTTTAGATCTATTTCCTCTTCTGGGAACAACAAACTTTTCAAGCAACTTGCCTTTACCATCAAAGAGCATTAAAAAAAATTTTTACCAAATATTTAAGTTTTAGGATTTGATTAATCAGAGCTACAGTTTATCAAGATTCACAACTTCTTTTTTAAATTATATCTTTTATTTTTAAGGAAACTTTAGATTACGTAAGTGTTACATAAAACATATAAAGGATTCCCATATGCCCTCATCTCTTCTCCCACACTTTCCCAATTAACAACATCCTTCATTTGTGTGGTATATTTGTTACAAATGATGAGCACATATTGAAGCATTGCTACTAAGATTCACAACTCCTTTTATATATTTATCCAATCTTTCCTCACATATTGCAATAACTAGAACTATATAACAAGTCACCTATTTTTCTTCATATTACGGTCCAGAGATTGAAAATATTTTATGGATACTGCTAAGCATTGTAAGTTATGTTTCCTTTATTTTGATAAATTCTAGGTCAGAAAATATTATTGATTCATGTAATAATACCATTATTTCTTTAAATATTTTTAATTAGTTATGAAAAATACAGAAAATGTGTCCACTCCCCAGGGAACACCACTCCTAAGTTTTAGGTGTATTCCATTTCAATTTTTCTATTGGAAATATCATTAAAATGGATTCTCACATATGGTTGTAATTATAATTTCTAGACTGCTTTGTTTCTATCTTTTTACTTAAGACAAAGTAAATATTTTCCACTTTTCAAACATTATTTTTGGTTTCTATTATATTTTAACAAGCACACAGGCATACTTAATTTCTTTATGTTGATCATTGCCAATGTATCTCTATTTTGTTTAGAAATTGACCTCACAGTTGTTCCACAGACTTTTATATTTCCTCTTCCTTCCCTACTTTCAGCCTTTTCTCCCTTCTTACTCCCTTCCTTTTTTACTTTTTCCACTTTTAAAACTTCAGAGGCACAGAATTGGATTATTCTGAATTTCTTCTTCAATATGCAAAATCATTACCGATGCACATTTGTAATACTTTTATGTATTTATTTTGTTTGTTGTTCACTTGTTTTTAAAAGTACTACAAAAATCACATGACCCCACACCCAGCCTAAAAGGTAATAGTTACTCCTAATTACCTCTAAATTTGGCTTCCTTCCTCCTCCTGACCGCCATCTCAGAAGTTATGCCTTACCTTAAATGGTATACTTACAAGATAAACGTATCATATCTAAAATTGTCTAGTCTGGTTATCAAAATTTTACATTGGTTTCATAGACTAAGTCCAGTAGTAGTTCTTCATTGGATATAATCTGACAGTTATTTAAGACTGAAATGCTCTGTTGAAATTTGACAGGGTTCACTTATGAAAATGACGTAGGTGTGAATTTTCATGATAGAAACATTTTTAATGACTGAAATAACTTCTTTAATAACTATAGTTCTGTACAGGAATTTTATGACTTTTTGAGTGACTCAGGTGAATTATGTTTTTTAGAAAGTTGTTAATTTCATCTAAGTTTACAATTTTATGACATCAAATTCCTCACAATATTTCATTGTTAACTACTCTGGTATGCTATAACTACAGTTATTGTCCTTTATATTCCTATATTCAAAATCATTTCTTTGAACCTTTAATTTTTCTTCATCAAACTTTACAGTATGACAAATGAGTACTATTAGAAAGCTCAGTCAACATCATTAGTTAGCTGGCAAAAGCAATTCAACCATATTACAAGGTAAAGAAAACACTGAATTATTTTCAACACGCCTCATGCATGATTTTCCACATTCCTGTCTAATGATGTGTTCTCTGCTGGCTCATCTTTTCTTTAAAAGGTCTTTGCCTTGCAATGAGTCTTGATATTGTGTATAGTCATCTGTTTATTATTAATTCGCATTACTTTTATAGAGTAAAGATTTACTTTTTTTGCTAGTGTGCCTATAATTGTGCAATGCAGATATACTCAGTGTACGGAGGTGTTAACTTCCTACTTTTCCTTCCACTTCCTCTAATAGAAAATTTAAACATAATTTTGATACAATTTTCAGCAGTAGAGCACACTTTTCCATGGAGATATAGATCATGGCACATGAATGTGGAGTGATTAAAAAATGTAAATGTTTATAGATAGTTGGAGAAATATAGCTCCACAAAACTCCATTTTCCACTCTTGTTGATTTTTTTTTACATTTTAAAACAATTTATTGAAGTATATCACTCATGCATAAACACACATAATAAGTGTATAGTAATAGTTGTTAACTTTAAAAAGAAATATATATAACACCATACACGACTCTCGTACCTGACCCTACCACCAATACTTTAATTGTTAAACATTTTTAATGATTAAAGAGAACTGTCAAAATATTACTACTAACCAAAGTATATTCCCCGAACTCACACTATTATTATCTTTATATTATTTACATATGAACATACATAAACAATAAGTGTATGGTAAAAGTTGTGAACTTACAAAGCAAACATGCATAACAGCATACAGGGGTCCCAAAATTATGATACAATTTTCAGCCTCCACCAACACCTTGCATTGTCATGAGACATTTGTTACAAATTGTGAAAGAATATTGTCAAAATCTTACTAATTACAGTCCTTATCTTACATTTGGTGTATTTTTCTCCCAACAGAACCTATTATTTTTAAATATATTTTTTTGACAGAAGCTGTGAACTTATAAAACAATCATGCACATGTGCAGAATTCCCAAACAACACCCTTCTATCAACACTATGGTGGAACCTTTGTTACAGATTAGACAATACCGTCTGATTGTACCATGTCTGTAGTGTACATTTGGCACACATTTTCCATACTAGCTCATTATCAACACAGTACATCTTTGGAATAGATGTAAGAATATTATATTATTATTGCTAACCACGGGCCATAGGTCACTCCAGTTGTATTTTTCCCATGCTTCTTCATGTTCCCCTGCAATAGTGATGTACATTTGCTCTAGCTCACAAAGGACACTCTTGCATCTGTACCATCAACCACAATTCTCACCACCTCTTGGATTACTGTGCTATTCAGTTCCTAGATTATTCTCTAGCATTCTGTCAGTTGGCATTTACATACCTAGACTACCATTTTCAGCCTCATACCCATTAATATAAACTAGCTGTTACTCACTATGGGTTACCATCCACTCTATACATTTCCACACTTTTACAGTAAAGCTAATTAAAACTTCTACATACATTAAACATCAGTAGTTCATCTCAGTCTTCCTCTTATCTCCTATAAGAATCCAGCACCTACCACCAGGGCTTGAAGATATTTTCCTACAATTTCTTCTAGAAGCTTTATGGTTCTTGCTTTTATTTTTAGGTTTTTGATCCATTTTGAGTTAATTTTTTGATAACGTGAGATATAGGGGTCCTCTTTCCTTCTTTTGGGCATCCAGTTCTTCCAGCACAATTTGTTGAATGGGCTGTTCTTCCTGAGCTGTGTAGGTTTGACAGGCTAGTCAAAAGTCACTTGACCACACATGTGAAGTCTGTTTCTGAACCATCACTTTGGTTCCATTGGTCTGTGTGTCTGTCTTTATGCCAGTGCCATGCTGTTTTAATTATAGTTAGGCAATATGATTTAAAGTTCGCTTTTCCTTTTTAAATTTTCTGACTATTCAGGACCCTGTACCCTTCCAAATAAATTTGATAATCATGTTTTCCATTTTTCTAAAAAATGCTGGTAGAATTTATATCAGGATTGCATTGAATCTGTATAGCAATTTGAGTAGAATTGACATCTTAATAATATTTAGTCTTCCAATCTATGAAAATGGAATATTCTTCCAGTAATTTAGGGCTTTTTTGATTCTTTTAACATTGAGTTGCACTTTTCTGAATACAAGTGCTTTACATCATTGGTTAAGTTTAGTCCTGGCTATTTGAGTTTTATGTCATATTTTATTTTCACCACTCTTTTGACACTTTGTTACTTTTATTGATATAATTTTCATTTCTAGACTCTTCCAGGCATCTACCTCCTATTCTTTTTTTTTTTTTCAGATTCTAGTACATCCTTTAGTATTTTCTGAAAATATGGTCTCTTGCTTAGATATTCTCTCTGTTTCTGTTTATCTGTGAATATTCTAAACTCGCCCTCATTTTTGAAAGAAAATCTTGCCACATGTAAGATTCTTGGTTGGAAGATTTTCTCATTTAGTATCTTAAATAGATCATACCACTGTCTTCTTGCCTCCATAGTTTCTGTTGAGAAAATCAGACTTGATTGTATTGGGTATCCCTTATATGTTATGCATTGCTTTTCTCTTGCTGGTCTCCGAATTCTCTATCTTTAGCATTTGACATTCTGATTATATGTGGTCTATTTGGATTTTTTCGGATGGGAGTATGTTGTGCTTCTTGGACATGGATATCTATGCCCTTCAATATGGCTGAGACATTTTCTACCATTATTTATTCAAATTTCTCTTCTGCCCCTTTTCTCTTCTCTTCTCCTTCTGTGACACCCGTGATATGTATGTTTGCACATCTTTTGCAGTCATTTAGATCTCTGAGACCTTGTTCAATTTTTTCCATTCTTTTCTTCATCTGCTCCTTTGTATGTTCACTTTCAGAGGCCATTTCTTCAAGCTCACCAATCCTTTCTTCTGCCTCTTCAAATATGCTATTATGTAATTCTCATATTTTTAAAATTTCATTTATTGCACCTTTCATTCCCATGAGATCTGCTATTTTTCTATGTGTGCTTTCAAATTCTTCTTTGTGCTCTTCCATTGTCTTCTTAATATCCTTAGTCTCTTTAGCCTTCTCATTGAATCTATTAAGGTGATTTGTTTGAACAGCTATAATTAGTTGTCTCAACTCCTTTATGTCATCTGGAGGTTTGTTCCTTTAACTGGGCCATATCTTCCTGATTCTTGGTCTGGATTGTAATTTTTTTGTTGGTGACTTGCCACCTTACTAGAGTGTTTATTCTGGGTCTAGTTTTGGTCTTTAATGTAAAGCTTCCTGCCCTTTCTTCCTTGCTGGTTGTGCACTCGGAGTCAAGGATGTAGTTTGTCCTATAAGCTGTGGAGGTTCAAGCTGCCCTCATAGCCCTGGGGACCAATGAAGCTTCTCCCAATTTTCTCCTTTGCCAGGGGGTAGGACAGAGTCACAGCTGTGTGGAATAATCCAAGTTGTGCAGGCCTAGACTATAGTTGCCCAGAGAGAGTAATGAGATTTCATGCCCCATTCTCCCCTGCCTGGGGCAGGGAAGGAGCTGCAGGTGTGTGCAGCAATCTATGAAGTGCAGGTCCAAGATGACCACAGTTGCCCTGGTAGACTTCCAATTATTCAGTCTGTGCCAGCCAAATGTACCTGCAATTAGCCCACTAGCTTCCTCCATGCCAAAGGTGGGGCTGAAGCCTAGTCTAGGGCTGCAGGCTTATCTGGGTGAAAGAAATCAGTTTCTCCTAATACTGTGATTTTTAGTCAGCTGGGTTTCCTCTCAGTCTGGGGTCATTGTCAAAATGACAGCTCTCAGGTTCTTTTTGACTTGGACTGGTTCAAACTTTTAGCTGGTCTTAGAATTATACTTTATTCTACCAAATTTACTCATTAGTAGCTTAAGTTGGTGCCCAACCGTCCCTTCCTTCCCTCCTTTTGGGTAGTGGCGCTTTCTATTCCAGCCATGGAGCAGCTCCCAAGACAGCTTGTGCCTCCAACAGAGGATAGGCACTGGCCTCTGTGGCTTGGAGCACTCTGCTTAAGAATCATTTTTGCAGATGGACAGTTTCCTCCTTCCATTCTTTCAAGAAAGTTGCGGTATGCTCTTCTTGTCTCCTGGATTCCCCCAAAAGGTGCTTGAGCTAGGTCGATAGCTTTGGGTGTTTGCTTACTGCCCTGTAGCATTAACTGACTCTGGGAGATCCTTACTCTGCTGCCATCTTGCTGGTTGTCCCTCTATTGATTCTTACAGCAATCATTAATGTTTATGTGAAGAGTTTACAAATGTTATGATTTTCTTTCACAAAGAAAGAAGGTATTATTTAATTTTCTTTTTCACAAATAAATTAGAACATAAATACTGGAAATTTTCAAATAGCCAGTGAGTAAAATATGAATGATTGACTCAGGATGATACTAATACCTATTTGGACCTTGGAAATCATATCAATTGAGCAAGAATCAATAAACACCTTAATTATATACCACAAGTTATCAAATTTATGAAATGAGCCAAACAATGAATTTAAACCATAATTGCATTTTTACATTAATATCACCTTCAGTTATCTTTGAAAGCCTTTCAGTGAGTTTTAGTTGCTACTACAGTAACCCATTTAAGTCCACATCTAGGAGACACATACCAAAAAACAAGCAATAAGCAAAAACCACAACAATTTTGCTATTTGTGGTGGTTTAAATTCTGAAACATGGTTCTAAGTAAGTGTGCCCTCCTCGTGCACCTGGTGTGGTCATCCAGAGCAGGACAGCCTTCAGTCAGAGCCCCAGACTTGGTTTATTATTTATGCCTCTTTCTTGTGTATTTTCAGTTCCTTTTCAGCCTAGAATGATTCCTATGTCAAACCCTAACTTAACTTCTATCTTTCAGACCATTTAGCATAGTAACAAAAGGCAGATTTTGAAGTCTTTTGATTTGAATTTGAATCCTCACTCCACCTTTTAATAACTGTGTGTGCTTGAGGTAGGTTTTTGTGCTTCATATTACTCATCTTTAAAAGGTTGTAATAAAGTTTTTTTTTTTTTTAGGTACTGGGGGCTAGGGATTGAACCTGGGACCTCGAATGTGGGAAGCTGGTGCTCAACCACTGAGCCACATAGGCTCCCTTCTATTGTTGTTGTTGTTGTTGTTTTTTGCTAGTTTCTTTTTAAAAAATCAATTTTATTGATATATATTAATAACACACATAATTTATCCAAAGTGTACATTCAATGGTGTTTTGTATAATCACATAGTTGTGAGTTCATCACTTCATTAATAAAGCATTTAAATTATTTCAATAAAAATAAACAAAAACCAGACAAACATGAAAATTCCTACTTCTCAATAATTCTGTTTCCCCTGCAGTACATATATGTTATTTCTGGGACAATTATTTGTTTATTAAGCAGTTTAATTGGGATATATTCACATACCATATGATCTGTCCAAAATGTATTATCAGTGGCTTCTAGTATAATCACAATGTTGTACATTCATCATCTCAAAAATTTTAGAACAATTTCATTACTCCAAAAAGAAAGATTCTATCCCCATTAACATTCCTTCCTCAGCCCTACATAATCACTCATCTAATTTCATCTCTATAAACTGATTTATATTTATGTTTTATATAAGTGGTATCATACAATCTATAGTACTCTGTGTCTAGTCTCCTTCACTTTTGTATAATGTGTTTTTTTTTGTCTGACAGTAACATTTTGGAGTATTAACCTTCATCAGCTTCAAAGAAGAATAGATGTCTATTCATGTCACTGCTCTCAATACTTCTGGGCATATAGCTCTTCTACTCTGGATAAACACATTTCAGTGGTATTGCTGGGTCCCCTGGCGAGTCTATATTAAAGTCTTCCACAGTGACTATACCATTCTACATCCCAACTAACAGTGAATAAGCATTTGTATCTCTCCACATCCTCATAAACATCTACAGTTTTCCAACTTTTTATTACCAGCCCGTCTAGTAGGTGTGAAATCATATCTCATTGTAGTCTTGCGTTGCATTTCCCTAACGGCTAGTGATGTTGAACATTTTTTCACGTGTTTCTTCGCCCTTTGTATTTCTTCATTGTACAGTTTTCTTTTCCACTCTTTTTAAAAGTTGGGTAGTATGTCCTTTTATTGTTGAGTTGTATTATCTCCTTATATATTATGGGCATTAAATGCTTATCAGATATGTGATTGCCAAATATTTTCTCCCATTGAGTCAGTTGCCTTTTCACCCTTTAGAGAAAGCCCTTTGTGATGCAGAAGAATTGAATTTTGAGGCAGTCCAATTTGTCTAATTTTTCTTTTGTTGCTCATGCTTTGGAAATAAGGTTTAAAAAAATATTGTCTACCACAAGAACTTGAAGATGTTTTCCTACATTTTCTTCTAGAATTTTGTTTGTTTCTATATTTAGTTCCTTGATCCATTTTGAGTTAAGTTTTGTACAAGGAGTGAGACTGAGGTCCTCTTTCTTTCTATTGGATATGGTTATCCATTTCTCACAGAACGATTTGTTGAACAGATTTCTCTGTCACAGCTGGGTGAGCTTAATAGTCAAATCACTTGACTGTAGATGTGAGGGTCAATTTCTGAATTCTCAGTTTGGTTCCATTGGTCAGTCTGTCTGTCCTTATGCCAGTACTATGCTGTTTTTTTTTAAACCACTTTAGTTAAATATATGCTTTAAAGTCAGGAAGTGACTTCTTTTTTAAGACAACTTTTTTGGTTCATCAAGCTTCCTTATGCTTCAAAATAAATTTGATTATAAGTTTTTTTATTTCTGCCAAAAAAAAAAAGCTGTTGGAATTTTTATTGGGATTACATTGAATCTGAAAATTATTTTGGGTAAAATTGAAATCTTAACGATATTTTGTCTTCGAATCCATGAACAAGGAATGTCCTTCCATTTATTTAAGTATTGCTCAGTTTCTTTTAGCAATGTTTGTAGTTTTCTGGAAATAGGTCCTTTATGTTCTTGGTTAAATTTATTCCTAAATATTTGATTGTTTTAGTAACTATTACAGATGCAATTTTCTTTTGATTTCCTCCTCAAATTGCACATCAGTAGTGTATAGAAACATTATTGATTTTTTGCATATTTATCTTCTATCCTGCCAGTTGCTGAACTTGCCTATTCTAGTAACTTTATTGTGCATTTTTCAAAAGATTCTAGATATAGGGTCATATCATAAGTGAATAGGGAAAGTTTTGCTTCTTCCTTTCCTGTTTGAGTGCCTTTTATTTCTTTATCTAGCTGACTTACTCTAGCTAGCACCTCTAGCAAAATACTGAATGACAGTGTTGACAGTGGACATCCTTATCTTGTTCCTGATTTCAGGGGAAAAGCTTTCAGTCTTCCACCGTTTAGTACAATGTTATTTGTAGATTTTTCATATATGCATTTTAACATGTTGAAAAGTCTTCCTTCTATTTCTATCTTTTGGGGAGTTTTTATCAAGAAAGGGTGATGTATTTTGTCAAAAACCTTTTCTGTATCAATTGATAAGATCATGGGATTTTTCTTTTTCAATTTTTCAATGTAGTTTATTACACTAATTGATTTTCTTGTGGTGACCCATTCTTGCATACCTGAGATAAAACCCACTTAATAGTGGTGTATAATTCTTTTAATGTGCTTCTGGATTCCAATTGCAAGTATTTTGTTGAGGGTTTTGCATCTATATTCTTTAGAAATATGGGTCTATAATTTTCTTTTTTTGTAGTATGTTTATCTGTTTTTAGTATTAGGGTGATGTTAACTTCATAGAATGAGTTTTGTAACATTCTTTCCCATTTAATTTCTTTTGAATGAACTGAGCAAGTTCACTTGTGAAGACATGTGGTTCTGGGCTTTTCATCTGCAGGATTTTTTTGATGAATGTTTCAATCTCTTCACTTGTGATTGGTTTGTTGAGGTCTTCCATTTGTCCTAGGGTCAGTGTCAGTAGTTTGTGTGTTTCTAGGAATTATGCCATCTCATCTACATTTTCTAGTTTTTTGGCAGTTTTTCATTGTATTCTCTTATGATCTCTCTTATTTCTGTGGAGGCAGTGGTAATGTTACCCCTCTCATTTCTGATTTTATTTGTGTGTACTTTCTTTTCTTCTTTGCCAGTCTAGCTAAGGGTTTGTCAGTGTTGTTGTTTTTCTTATGGAACTAATTTTTTGGTTTTGTTGATCTCTCTCTCTCTCTCTTTTAATTTTATTTCAGCTCTTATATTTACTATTTCTTTGCTTCAGCTTGGTTGAGGATTAGTTTGTCACTCTTTTTCTACTTCCTCCAGGGGTGCAGTTAGGTTTTCAATTTTATCTCTTTCTTCTTTTTTAATGTAATCTTTGAGGACTACCAATTTCCTTCTCAGCACTGCCTTTGCAGTGTTCCATTGGTTTTGATAATTTGAGTTCTCATTTTCATTCATCTCAAGATATTTGTTGAGGGAAGCAGACATGGCTCAACTGATTGGGCTCCCATCTACCATATAGGCAGTCCAGGGTTCAATTCCTAGAGCCGTCTAGTGAAGGTAAGCTGACCCTCATGGTGAGCTGGCCTGAGCAGTGAGCTGGAACATGTGGAGTGTTGGCCCACACAGGAATGCTGGTCCATGCAGATAGGTGGTGCAGGAAGATGATGCAACAAAAAGATACACAGAGAAAATACAGAAAGAGAGTAGATCAAGGAGCTGAGGTGGCACAATAGATTGAGCACCTCTGTCCCACTCCAGAAGGTCCAAGATAAGCTTGTAGTTGTAGAAGTTTGATATAGTTATGAATTTCAAAAATAGACATTGGATTATGTTTGTAAACTGGTCTTTACCTGGACATGATTAAGTTATGATTAGGGCTTTGATTGGGCCATTTCTTTAGGGCACTGAGTCCCCACCCCTTGATGGGTGGGGACTCCCAGATAAAAGTCATGGCAAAGGATAGAGTTGGGGGTTTCTGATGTTGGAGACTGGCTGTTGCAGCTTGATGCTGAAGTCTTAAGCTGGAGTCCCATGAAGCCAGCCCACAGAGGAAAGAGAAGCAAGCCCCAGGAAGAGAGGACTGGAGCCAGGAGAAGAACATGGAGGAATAGAGAAACCTCCTTAGACATAACGGAAACCCCAGGGAGAGAGACAGAGCCATTCACCTGACCTTGTGGAGAGAGACAAAGTCTAGAGAGTATCATAGTCTATAGCTGAACTTGTGGAGAAAACAGAGCAGCTGAGTCCAGAGGAACCCAGGAAGCCTGACAGGAACACAATCTGTACCTGAGAAAGGAACTTGGGGCCTGGACGCTCAGAACAGAATTTAAGGATCCAGATCAGACAGGTGTACAGTGGAGCTATTTACAAGACTGAATGTTTCAAGCAGCCTTTCTAGACTGGGAAAGACCAGTGAGATTACATCCTGTGAGGGAGAGATGTGCAGCAAATGGCCCTGGCAGATTAAACTGTCACAGGATTGAGAGGATGAGTTGCCCAACTTCTCCACCTCTCCACCTCTGTCTGGGGAGCTCTCCAGGGGTGTCGATCCCAGCTGCTCCTGGGTTCTGGCATGATGCCCACTCATGTACAGTGACCTTTGTGCACCTGAGATAGTTATCATCCATCACAAAAAATAATGTCAGGACAAGTGCTAAAGGCAGACCCTGAATCCCAACTATCTCCTTTCTCAAGTATGGATTCTCATTTCAAGGACAATTACATGTTCTGACTTCTGAGTGAAATTACCCTCAGTGATTCCAAAATTGTAAAACACTGGAAGGGAAACACTCTAGAGTGATTTCAAAATGTCAATCTTCAGCTACCTTAGTAATCGTTAGGTGATTTCCATATACCTCCTTTTGGAAACAGCAGTAGCAGGTATGGTAGCAGCAACTTTTATCTTTTTAAAAGATTTATTTTATTTATTTCTCTCCCGTTTCCCCCATTGTCTGCTCTCTGTGTCCATTTGCTGTGTGTTTTTCTGTGTCTGCTTGCATTATCCGGTGGCACTGGAAAACCGCATCTCTTTTTTGTTGTGTCATCTTGCTGCCTCAGCTCTCCATGTGTGCGGCGCCACTCCTGGGTGGGCTGCACTTTTTTCACGTGGGGCGGGGCACACTCCTTGCACAAAGGGCAGGGATGCCCTTGCATGGCATGGCACTCCTTGTGTGTGGCAGCACTGCACATGGGCCAGCTTACCACACGGGTCAAGAGGCCCTGGGTTTGAACTCTGGACCCTCTATATGGTAGATGGATGCTCTATCAGTGGAGTCACATCTGCTGGAGCAACTTTTAATTCCTGTTAGTGAATCACGTGCATTAGGATTTAATATCTGACAGCAGTCTATGATTATAAACTCAAGTAATAAGAGTGATGGTGATGATAAAACTATTTGAGCACTTTGAGCAGGTATTTTTCTAAATACACTATATTATTATATTTTATCCTCAGAAAAAGCTTATGATGTTGGTACTATTATTAGCTCATTTTCAGACAAGAGAACTGAGGCACAAAGCAGGGATGTCACTTGGACAAGGTCTCACTTCTACTATGCAATGAGGTGGGATTTGAACCAAGTCTGATGCTTAGCAGTGACTGATAATGCTATGCAACTAATTCTTACTCTAGGGTCTACATATTCAGAAATATTCCTTATATCAATCCTCTCCATCTTTGAATGCACTGTTCTCTCAATCTACATGACTATCTAAATATATGAAAATAACTTAATAAAACTATTTGCTCAAGTACCTCACTGCTAAATCAAGACTACTTCTCTCAAAATCACCTTTAGAACTATCGTTGCACTATTTTCAATGTTTTGTAATTCCTTGTTTCTATATATGTCTACTTACTGCAGTCAAACCTTTAAAATGAAAGGGTCCATGCCTTATTCCCCAATACATTTAAATTGCCTAACAGAAACCTGGCCCAGAGTAGGAGACAAAATTATTTGCCACTGAATAGTGATATTAAAAATGAAAACATGCAATGTATGAACTGGTTGGAAGATATATGAAACTTCAGTGCCACAATTTTCTGGATTGTTTTCAGGTCATCACTTTTGCAAATGGCCTTGGGGAACCACAGCACCATCACGGAGTTCATCCTCTCGGGCTGTTGCTGACCCCCGCTTCTAGGCTTTGCTCTTTGTGCTGTTTCTGGTGATCTACCTCCTGACCATGGCAGGGAAACTGCTGCTGCTGCTGCTGGTGGTCAGGGTTGATTCTCACCTCCACACCCCCATGTTCTTCTTCCTGAGTCACCTGTCTTTCTTGGATCTTTGTTTCTCTTCAGTTATTGTGCCCAGGATGCTGGAGAATCTTCTGAGACAAAAACCATCTCAGTAAGGAGCTGCCTGACTCAAGGCTTCTTTGTGTCCATAATGACAGGGACTGAGGACTGTCTGTCAGCAGTGATGGCCTATGATTACTATGCTGCCATCTGCCACTCCCTGCTCTATGGCCAGGTGATGAGGAAAGAGCTGTGCCTGCAGCTTGCTTGGGGATCATGGGTACTGGCTTTTCTGGATGTCCTCCTGAGCATCCTCATAGCTATGAACTTGGTGTTCTGTGAGGCCCAAATCATCCACCGCTACAGCTGTAAGCTGCCCTCTCTCTTACCTCTGTCATGCTCTGATATCTCCAGGAATATCATTGCCTTGCTCTGCTCCTCTCTGCTGCATGGCCTGGGAGCTTTCCTTTTGGACTTCTTATCCTATGCTTGCATCATCTCCATCATCCTGAGCATCAGCTCCAGTTCAGGTAGAAGCAAGGCCTTCTCCACCTGTTCATTCCACCCACAGCAGTGAGTTTCTTCTATGGCTCAGGTTTTTTCTGCTATCTCATGCCAACCTCAGGATCAACCCTGGATTTGATCCTCTCCTTGCAGTACAGTGTGGTCACACCCTTGCTGAATCCCGTCATCTACAGCCTGAAGAACAAGGAGGTGAAGGCTGCCATAAGACGAACACTGGGAAAGTATCTGCCAGGTTGTAGTAGAAAAAATAAAGCTAGAGGCTAATGGAGAACAAGGTAGTACTGTAAGTAGCCAGACATTGTATAAGTTGAAGTTAAGTTAACCTTCCTGGCTCTACACAATGCCAAATGTGATGAGATAAGAAATGAAGTGAGAGATACTACAGAGAGGTTAGTTTAGTCCAAATAGAAGGAAAGCAATGAGTGAAATAGCTATTTCAATCCTAAAAACACAAAGAAGTGGGATTATTTATTCTCATTATTCTCCAAATATTTGCTTTGGTCTTCTTATTAGGTAAAATATTTTGTCTTGAATCATTATTTGTAATTGAATTTGGGGAAAGGCACTGAAAGACATATCTTTACTGAAAAAAATTTCCAGGGTTATTGAGAGAAAAGACATGGACTCTTCATGGAGGAGAGTGGAGAACTTCCACCGGGGTTGACCCCTCTGACATAGGTTGTAAAGTAAGCGAGTTCCCTTGTTGGGACAGAGGTCAGACCCACCTACATCTCCCAAGAAGCTGCTGTTTCTTGTCTGTAGTTACCTGTGGAGATTTCCACTTCTTGAGTCCCAGAGGAGTCCTGCTCATTCCCCTTTATGAAGTTTTCTAAGGGTCCACAGACCCAGAGAGGTGTAGCCTCTTGAAAAGATAGAACAAAGAAAACATGACTTCTTGACACAATGCAGAACTGCTGGTTGCCCTGTGCTAATGGTGGGTGATATGGTCACTGGATGGGCGCCTGCCTGGATCTGTAGCAATGGGCAGCTATTCTCCCCAAAAGGCCACAGTAAAGTTCAGAGATAAAACTTGGGATATAAGGGTTCTATATAGCTTTTTAAAATATGGGAAAACAGCAGGGGTACTGGGCAGAATTTTAAATTTGTAGAACTTTGATGGCCTGTGCCCATGCATTATGTACCCACCCCACTTCTTGGTGTTACTTTCTCATTTCATCCTTTGCTGCCCTCTGCTTTTTGCAAAATTGTGCCAGCAAATCAGTAGCTGTACAATTTGCTAATATCAATTTACTCAGAGGAAAGCTTATTAGGTCCTTTTCTCTAAAAATACATTCTTATCCTGTTATATTCATTTAGTATCAAATTTTACAAATTTGGCATAGAAACATTTTATGTCTTATAATATCTTTATATATATTTCTCCTTTGCACCCTTCGATAATTTAAAAGATTATTAAACAAGTGTTTCAAAGACATCTCCTAGGTCATATTCTAAAAAGTGCTTATCCAGTAAGCAGTCATTGATAAATGATAGACTACATATATTTTGAGAATATTTTGCTTCCTTAAACTTTTGTTTTATTTTTATTTAGGTTATATTTTTAGGTTTATGTATTTATCAGTTAAAAACCCGAACATATTCACTTTTGTATATTGAGGTATTAATCTATTAATATTCAGTGAGCTAAAATGTATACATTAAATTATTTGATATTCTAAATATTTAATTTATATTGTATTTAAAATGTAATGATCACTTTATCCTATTTCTTAATATTTCATTCTTAAAAATAGAAATTTAAATTATTAAATCATGGAAAGAGAGGAATGAGATTTCACTTTATCCTACTTTGGTTTATCTATCTGAATCAAGCGTGGATTTCTTCTCTCTGGATTTCTTGTATGGATTGGAAAATGGGTGTGGTATGGTAATTAATAATAGCAGATGTGTTCTGACAAATATTAGTAAGCCCAGGAAAGAGGTATCTAGCCAAAATTGTTGGCAACTTTCAGTAAAATATAAAAGAGAAGGAGGTGATAAAGGTCAGACACCACAACAGGGAGCCAAGAGTGCCTCCAACTGCAAGCAGGAGAATTGCATCCATCATCCATGTGGAATCTAAGCCCCCTCTCGATATAGAGGTAGAGTGGACATCACTATCCCAGCGTCCGCAGAATGGAGGAATAGAGTATAGATTAGAGTGGACTTACTGATATTCTACTATGGATTTATTGTAATTAGTAATGGAAGAAATTGTAGCATTGATGTGGATAAAGTGGCCACAGTAGCTGCTGAGTAGAGAGAGGGGAGAAGAGATATGATGTGGGGGCATTTTCAGGACTTGGAGTTGTCCTGGGTGGTACTGCAGGGATGGATGCTAGACATTGTATGTCCTGCCATGGCCCATTGGGTGGACTGGGGGAGATTGTGAACTACAATGTAAACTATAATCCATGTGGTGCAGCGGTGCTCCAAAATGAATTCACCAAATGCAATGAATGTGCCATGGTGATGAAAGAGGTTGTTGATGTGGGAGGAGTGGGGTGAGGGAGGTAAAGGGTATCTGGGACCGCTTATATTTTTTGAATGTAATATTTTTTAAAAATTAAAGAGAGAAAAAATATATAAAAGATTTAGGATCTGTCTACCTGTTATCAATCCTAGCACAATAGGAAAAGTCCAACTCAACATCTCTTACACGTGGAGCAAGTTATTAAATTATCATGCTGCTTTTGAAAGTTTTGTTATAAATACATTGATTAATTTCTCTCATTCTAAAACATTTACCTCATTAGACTTTGAATGTTGTAGAATCATTAGTGTCATAAATCTATCGTTTTATTTATCTGGGGAATGCATTAAAAGTCATAAATTTGATAAACATACAAGGTCTTAAATCTGTGGGAGAGAAAATTTACAGATAGGCATTGATAGGGCATGATATGAAGAATTTCCAGTTGGTGACATAAAAGACAGGTATAATAAGCAGAAAGATCTGTAGGGAGCAAGAGCAAGAGTTACAGAGAGAGGAGTCGGAGAAAGAGAGAAAGAGGGGGGAGGGGGGGGAAAGAGAGAATATGTGGAGGCAGAGTTTGGACTAGATAAAATTTCCAAAATATTTGTCTGTGTGTAGTGTGGTGGCAAGATCCCCGCTGTGAAGCTGTAAAGAGGTCCTGTCTAGAAACATCATTCTCTCACATAGCCTTTATTCACTGTATGGTGGATTCTATTTTTTTCCTTCGCTGAAATCACCAGTGTGTCTGTACCTCATAGAGGGCAGCAGGCTGTGTGGCCTGGATTTCGTCTCATCACAACTGAATCCCGAGACCATGTACGGCCTTCAGCTCTCAGCTGTCAAGAGTCTGGTCACTGTTTGTATCCAGGGTTTGCTCATTCTAAGGCCACTTCTTCATTCCCATATACTAATTCATTTTTATCTATCAAAACATAAATTCATGTTCATATTTCTTCTGATTTGTTAAATCTACAGATTTTACAATTGTCTAATATACTGTGACAAAAAAGAAGAGGCATTAACTGCAGTACAAATTACTAAATTTATTCAATATTAACTTCTTTTGCACACTCACTTTGTTTCAGTTATCAATTACCAAGACTTGTCAACCTCATCCGGACATTGCTCTCTCACAAATGAGGCCCTTTCTCTACTTGTCCCCCCCAAAACCCCCAATACATTATCACCCTCCACACACAACAGCCTGCTTTGTTTCTTTGACCTAAGGCAGGGCACCAGCTCTACCTCCAAGGCCAAACTTCCTATGTGAAAAGGGAGTGCAGAAGAGTCGAGGAGGGTCTTAAGCAGCACACAGATGTCACAATGATTGCAGTGGTTGACAGAAAGATACCAATGGACTCAGTCAAATTCCACTTCCTGTAGTAAGGGACATGAGATTTAACTGCCTGAAGTCATTCTACAAATCTGGGGCAGAGCAGAACTGTCTCCATTGGAGAGGCAATGCCTGTGGACTTGGATGCCCACAATGCTACCCCACTGCTTATCAAACCACCTGAGCAGTGAAACGATCGCATCTGGATTTCAGGGAAGCAGTTCTGGACATTCGCTCAAGGAATTTTAAGCCCTTCTGGTCTCCAGAAATTCAGTGACACCCTGGTTATAGATTTCCTTCCCAGTGGTAACCTGGTTACTTATGGTTGTGAAGTAAAATTTATGGGGAATTTCCAAAAATGAGCTACCTAGGCACACCATCTACCTGGCGAGTCTGAAGACTCTTCCTGTTAGACGGATGATGAAAAAGGCAGGAAAAATATCAGAAAGGGAGCCTTACAGAGTGATATTGTCCTTGCTGAGTTTTTCAATTATATCTGTATTTCATTATGTTCATTACTGTTGTACTACTAAAACCTCTGCAAACTCTTCTATTTCTTGTGGCTCTTCCATCCTTTTAAAATATATAAAACTTATAAACAATGTAGAAAATATGTAAGTGGCAGTTAAATAGTGATTATGATATGAGTACACATGAACCACTGCCTACTTTAAGAAATGATTGATCTTACCACCTCTCTTCTGGTACCCAGAACTAACTCCTATCCTGAATTTCTTATATATCCCCTTGATTTCTTTATATCATTCAGTTTTGCCTACTTTTGAACTTCATATAAATAGAACTACCTTATATGTATTTTTTTAAAGATTCATTTTTATTTATTTCTCTCCCCTTCCCCGCCCCCCTCTTCAGTTGTCTGCTCTCAGTGTCCATTCACTGTGTGTTCTTCTGTGTGTCTGCTTGTATTCTTGTCAGCGGCACCCAGAATCTGTGTCTCTTTTTGTTGCGTCATCTTGCTGTGTCAGCTCTCCATGTGTGCAGTGCCACTCCTGGGCAGGCCGCACTTTTTTTGAGCTAGGGGCTCTCCTACAGAGTGCACTCCTTGTGCATGGGGCTCCCCTACGTGGGGGACACCCCTGCATGGCACAGCACTCCTCGCGTGCATCAGCACTGCATGTGGGCCAGCTCACCACAAGGGTCAGGAGGCCCAGGGTTTGAACCCTGGATCTCCCGTGTGGTGGTGCATGATATATTAGTTGAGCCAAATTCACTTCCCTATATGTATTGTTGTGACTGACTTTTTTTCATTCACCAGTTACCAGCGGTCAGAAGCTCCAGTTTTGGCACTAAGCTCTGATGTGTCTAAAATTACTAACAAAGGCTGCTTTTTGCCCTGATGAAGGAATATATACCTTTGGCCTATGTCGAAGTTTTCAAGCTTGGGTTTTAGACCAATAGTTTCGATGCCTTTCTCAGTCGAGGAGCCCAGAATCCAAATGTACCTCTGCCAAGGTCTACATTATAAGGTAGTAGAGTTGAACTCATATTCTGTCTAATTCAGAAAGTAAATTCCAACAGCTTAGGAATTTTCAGATTCTTAAGGATTTACTCAATTAACTATTATATTTTCATAATAAAGAATCCAAATTCAAAAGAACTTTACAAAGCCAGAAATGAAAACTGTTCCTTAATATTGACCAGTTGGTGGTTGTTTCCTATTCCTCATTATAGTTTAACTGGGTTCAACAACCCTAGGCAGTAGATTGCCATCCTGGTTAGAATACAGATGTTACTAGATCAACGAAGGCTTTAGAGAATGGGATGTGGAGTATTAGTAAGTGTTGTGAGGGAAAGTCAGTAAAGGCCAAGGACTGAGGAATTGGCTGGCCAAGAAAAATTGAAACTTGTCCTTCTTTTAGTCCAACTATGATACTAGTTCAGAATCTGAGCTGTCAGCCAGAGCTGGGATTAAGGCAGGCCTCAGAGTTCCCATAGGTGGTCAAGGTATTGTAGAGAGGCTCCCTGTCAAAGTGGGGGTCTCAGAAGGGCTGGTCTGACTTGTAGGACAGAGTTAAAGCTTGCTGTGAAGACATAGGAAGAGATGTGGATGCTGATATTTTATACTGTGCTGTGAAGAGAGAAACTGTGAAGACTTGGTTATGGCTCTGCCACTTAGAGCCAGGTAAGCTTGAGCAGGTTTTTTTGGAAAAAATTTTTATTATCTTTTTTTAAAAGATACATAGATCACACAAAATGTTACATTAAAAAGAATAAGAGGTTCTCATGTACCCCACTCTCCAAAATCCCCACTCCTCCCACATTGAGAACTTCTTTCATTAGAGTGGTACATTCATTGCATTTGATGAGTACATTTTGGAACATTGCTGCACAGCATGGATTGCATTTTATGTTGTAGTTTTTAAACCCTATGTGCTTCCATAATAACAGCATGGGATTTCCATGAGAATTAAATGACTAATATTTGGAAAATATTTAATAACAATGATTGGCACATAGTAAGCAACAGATAAAGGTTTGTTTTAGATTTTCAAAATTTCCTACCAGCTCTCCAAAGATATATCAGAACTCTCTGACTTATATGTTTTTAACGTGGTGTCTGGCACATCAAAATTCAATAAATACCTGCTGAAAGTGATTAATTACTGAAAGACTGTGTATCATTGGATAAGGTAAGAAGGAAGAGAGAGGAGATATATGATAACGGGTTTGGGTAGTTTTTTGGTGGCACTGATAGTTCTTCCAACCCTTCTCTCTGAAGCTCACTGAGCAACATGGAATAAAACAATTTGGTGCCAAAGCACCAGTTCAGTAAACAAAAGCTACACCTGGTAGATCTCCAATGTGGGAAGGAGGATGAATGGGGAGTAAGTGTGCTGCAGGGGAGAAAAGGGTTGTTGGCCTAGTGGGATGCAAGCATCCTGAGGTGAGACATAGGGCCAGGGAGGGATGAAGTAGCAGCTTGTTGCTAACTGCTACTTGGTGATGTATTCAGTAAATTTCTGAATACATTTTAGCCATATAAATTACCTGTTACAAGAAGAGTGGTTTAGAAAAGATTTTAAAAATGTAAGTGAGAAGAAGAAAAGATAGAAGGTAGGAAGAAAAAGAGATGTTGAGGGGAATGATTCACTAAAGGTCAAAAGAATGAAAAAAAAAACAAATGGTAAACGGAAGTACGAAATAAGGTGTTAGAAATTGATAAATACTATTGTAATTGTAAAAGGTGTACATGGTTTGATTCTCTAGTTAAAAGACAAAAATTATTAGGCAGTAGGAAAAATATAGATGCCATTTATAAGACACTTTTGAAATATAAGGACAAAGAAAGATTGGAAATTATAGGATGGAGAAAGACGGAAGAGGTCAATATGGACCAAACTATTACATTAATATCAGACAAAAGAAATGTTATAGAAAAAAATTACAAGAAATATGTGTGTCTCCCATCATGATAAAAGTTCAGATTATCAGTTAAAAAATGAAATTTTAAAGATACACCAAAATTTAATGATAGAAATGCCAGATCTTTAAAAAGAAAATTATTTTAAAATTTAAAAAATATCTTAGTACATACATGTAAAAATTTGGGTCCTCCAGAGCAGATATTTAATTCCAGTTGGTGATGCTAGATGTTTATTAGGGATTAATGCCATTTTTCTCAGACATGAAGTTGTAAGCTTATAAGGTAACAAATTCCCACTTTAAAAACCAAGGCATTTTATGGTAGCCTAGCAAACTAAAACAGATTTTGGTACTGGGAGAGTGGGGTGCTGCTATTGCAAATACCAAAAATGCTAAAAATCTCTGTAAATGTGTGATGAGTGAGGTGTGAATAATAGTGAGGTGCGTGATAGAAAAGGCCTAGATTGCTTTGAAGAGACTGTTGGTGGAAATATGAATGAATGTTAAAAGTACTTCTGATGAGGCCTTAGGCAGAAATGATGAATGTGTCATAATCTGGAAAAAAGGTGGTCCTTATCTTAAAGTGGCAGAGAAGTTGGCAAAATTGAGTCCTGATGTCAAATGGAAGGGAAAATTTGAAAGTTATGAGTTTGGATATTTAGCTGAGGAGATTTCCAAACTAAATATGAAAAGTGCTGCCTGTTTTCTCCTTGCAGCTTATAGTTAAATGCTAGAGGAAAGGGATAAGCAGAGAATTGTACTCCTGGGCACAAATAAATTGATGGTTTGGAACATTCTGATCTTCCAGTAAGCAAGTCCCCAGAGAATAGTGCTCCATTTGCAGGTTTAACTGAACAGAGACCCATCAGCCCTTTAAATGCAAGTTAGAATTGGAAATGCAGTTACCCAGGAAGGATTTATGGAAAGTTTTTCTGACTGATGTTTTGGACCCCTGAGTACTACAGGCAAAACAGACAAGCTTTTTGTGAGATCTGCATGAAAGGAACCACAGCCAACCCGGACTGAACAAGACAGAAAAGGGATGGATTGAAGGAAAAATCCCTTTGAGGGTAGGATCAGGGAAGCTGAGGTCTGGACTGAAGACATCTTCTTAGGCTGGGAAAGCAAACTATCCATGCGTGTGGGAAAGGTGAGTATGTCCCAGAGATTGGAAAGGGTGGACCTTTGCATATTGTTCAGAATGTTAAGACCCTAGTTTTCTCAGATGCCTGAGGGATTGCTGATAGTATGACCACCACCCCAAGGCTTGATGAGGGTGAAGACTAGAGTCAGGTCATCACCCCAATGCTTGAAGAAATAGGAGCCTTCAGAGTTTGGGGAGAGCACAGCAAGCTGTTGAAAAGGTGGGGCTGCAGCTACATCAAACCACAAGGAGTAAACATTGTTCTATAGATGACCCTCAGACCTTGAAATGTAAAGGAGTATGCCCTGAAGTTTTCAGAATTGTTTGGGACGCATGATACCTGTTTCTTTTCCAATTTCACCCTTTATAAATGGCAATGTTTATTCTATGACTGTCCTCCATTGTATTTTGGAAACAGATAATTTGTTCTCTAGGTTTCGGGGGTCCAGAGAAAGAGGGGACTTGTGCCCCAGGACAGATCACTCCTGTAACCTATCTTTTTTTTTTTTTTTTTTTTTAATTTTTTTATTTTTTATTGACTTTGTAATAATATTACATTAAAAATATATATGTGAGGCCCATTCAACCCCACCCCCCCACCCCCCTCTCCCCCCCCCCCAACAACACTCGTTCCCATCATCATGACACATCCATTGGATTTGGTAAGTACATCTTTGGGCACCTCTGCACCTCATATACATTGGTTCACATCATGGCCCATACTCTCCTCTATTCCATCATGTAGGCCCTGTGAGGATTTACAATGTCCGGTGATTACCTCTGAAGCACCATCCAGGGCAGCTCCATGTCCCGAAGACGCCTCCACCTCTCATCTCTTCCTGCCTTTCCCCATACCCTTTGTCCATTATGTCCACTTTTCCCAATCCAATGCCACCTCTTCTATGTGGACACTGGATTGGTTGTGTCCATTGCACCTTTATGTCAAGAGGAGGCTCAGATTCCACCTGGATGCTGGATGCAATCCTCCCATTTTCAGTTGTAATCACTCTAGGCTCCATGGTGTGGTGGTTGTCCTTCTTCACCTCCATCTTAGCTGAGTGTGGTAAGTCCAATAAATCAGATTGTAGGTGCTGGAGTCTGTTGAGGCTCAGGATCTGGCTATCACATTGTCAGTCCAGAGATTCAAATCCCCTAAATATATCTTAAACCCCAACATTAACTGCACCTCCAGCACATTAGCATGAAAGTCTTATGAAGGGAGATCCCATCTGAGTCCAGATTCATCACACATAAACACCATTTCCAAAGAGGGGCCATCTGCCCTGGTAGTTAACCCCATTGGCCATGACCATAACTCCCATGGGTCTCTTTAGCCCTCAAAGGAACCAATATCTGGGGGTTGTATCTGCTTTATCTGTCTCTCTGACTCTGCTCAGTTGTGCATGAGGGCAAACCTTCTGCCAGCCTCCAGACTCTTTTTTAGGAACTCGTAGCCATATAAACTCATTTCTCCTTTCCATTTCCCCCTTACTTTAGGTCAAACAGCATTTTAAAGTCATGGTATTTTATGTAGACATGGATATTCTGCTGATCCGCATTGAACCTTCCGTATAAGGTCATTTTCCAGTTGCATCATCAGTTGGTAGTTGATAGTGGTCCCTCGTTGCCAGGGAGGCTCATCCCCGGGTGTCATGTCCCACGCTGGGGGGAAGGCATTGCATTTACATGCTGAGTTTGGCTTCGAGACTGGCCACATTTGAGTAACATGAAGGCTGACAGAAGGAAATTCCCAGGCACAAAGTTGCTCTAGGCCTTGTTATTATTTTGGGTTTATCAGCTCACAAGCATAGTCATTAGTATCAGGGGCTCACTGTTGAACCCTCACTCCCTCCCGGTCCCCACCACTGTACCTGGGAGACTGTCGCTGCTCCCCTAGGGACCACGACAGAGCACCACTGGCCGGGAACCCAGTACCCCCCCCTACTGTGGTTTTTAATTGTTGCCACTATGAGTATATCCAAACATTACCATGCACCCTGGACATATGTTCTGTACAGCTCCCTGTCAGTCATATATCATCTGTCATTGGTATCCCATACCATTATCCCTCCATTGCCATTGTTGAAACACTCTGTGATCCAGAACTCCCCGAAATTTGAAGCCCAATATAATGTCATGGTCCCTTACTAGGGAATGGCATATAGCGATGAGTTTAAAGGATAGATAAAGAACTTGGATAAAGTTAGATAAAGAACTTAGATAAAGAATGTTGACTTGAAAAAATTCCACATCCTATTTTTTTCTTTTTTCTTTCCCCCCCCCCCCCCTAATTATTCAGCTTTTCTTCACAGGAGTCCTAGACCACAGCAATGTATATATATAATATACAGCACTCCCACACATCCACCAGAAAACCTTTTCCCTTCCACAGTGATACTCTTACGCCCTATTCATATCATATTTACTTAAAGTGATGTACAGAGTCTGAGACATTAGCTTTCTAACAAGGTGACATCTGTATTTACATTATGGTGCATACTTTAGGATACACAGTTCTTTACATTTTTAGTTATCCTATGTTTTACATTATGGTTTACATTATCAGTCTGTCATCTCCTATATGTTATGGTGTAATATTACATGTTTTATATCCATCCTTGTGTACTCTCAAGAAACTCCTCTCTTACCCCCCATTTACTTTGGTTCCACACATTTAACGTCCATTTTCCCTTCCACCTTGGTGCCCTCAGTGATAGCCAACCTCCGTTTCCTGAGGAGCCACTTCCAGAGATAGATGGAATAGTGTTCAGGGCCTAACTTGCTCAACTGCCCCAATGCCCTGGGAGCCACCCTTTCTCTCGAGGGATACAGTTCCCTCTATTGGATGGCATTAGTCCTCCCCAGGGTGTGGGTCCACCCCCACTCTCACTACTTGGGTTTCTACCCCATGGTGTCACCCACTCTGGCAGAATGAGCATTACTGTAACCTATCTTGATGAGACTTTGTACTAAACATTGTTTCTGAAATGATTTAAGGTTTTTGAGCATATTGTGATGGAATGAATTTATTTTGCATATGGAAAGAATATGTTATTTTGGGGCCCAGTGCTTGGGGTGTGGTTGTTTGAAACTATGTACTCCAGAAAAGCATCTTCTTAAAGCTCATCCATTTGTGTGGATGTAAACCTATGGTAAGTAGGACCCTTGATTAGATTACTTCACTTAGGGCATGGCCCAGGGTGGGTCTTAATCCTCTTACTAAGTCCATTATAAGAGAATGAAATTCAGACACACACAGAAAGAAAGCCAGGATACAAGAAGCTGAAAGCAAGAAACCTGGATGAAACCTGGAGAGATAAGCAGATGCCTCCACATGTCTTGCCATGTGACACAGGAGTACCGTATCACCAGCAGTCTGTCTGTGGGGAGAAAGCATAGCCTGATGATGCCTTGATTTGGACATCATTCTCAGCCTCAAAACTATAAACTTATAAGCTAATAAATTCCCACTGCTAAAAGCCAACCCATTTTATGTTATCTGCTTTTTGGAAGCTTATCAAAATAATTCAAGATGAAAGCAATAAAAGAGATATAAAGGACTCTTAAAATACTCAATTAAGCCAAGAAAAGACACAAAAAGAAATAGAACTACAGAACAAGTAGAAAACAGATGTCAAGATGGTAACTTGAAACTAACCATATTAATAAAAATTTTAAATATGAAAGGTCTAAAAACAGCAGTTAAAACACAGGTATTGTCAGATTGTTTTGAAACACTAACCCTGACTATATGCTACCTAAAATAAACCAACTTTAAATATAAGATAAATAAAGGTGAAACAGGTGGGAAAAGATATACCATGAAAGGCTTGTCAAAGAAACCTGGAGTGCTATATTCATTTCAAAGTACACTTTAAAATAAGGAAGATAGTTTGGAATAAAAGAGAGCCATTACATAAGGGATCAAATCTAAAGAAGAGTAAAGCTTTCTAAATGAGTATTGATCTAAAAACAGCCTTAAAAATACATGAGATGGAGCCTATTTGTTGTCAGTAGACAGTCACCATAAAGTTCAACCCCTTTGTGACCTAACACAGCAAGAACCGTGAACACCACTTCAATGCCCTTTGCAGTTGTACAGGAAGATCATGTCATACCCCACTCCCTAAGGAGCTGCAACAGAAGCACAATGCTCCCTCCATGCCTATTCACAAAGGCGGTGAGATCAAGTGGTGTAATGATACTAAGAAGGTCCACAAATTGGGAAGGCAGTCCAGAAAGAAATACATCATCACACCACGAGTGCGCGGCATGAGAAGGCTAATGGCACAGCTGTCCAAGAGGGCATTCACCTGAGCAAGGTGGTTATCACAAGGCTAAAATTGCACAAAGATCTGAAAACAAATTCTTGAATGCAAAACCAAAACTTGACAAGTTTGAAAAGAGAAAGGCAAATATTGGGAATAACTTACTGAAAAATTGAAGGAATAAATACAATCTGTTGCGCAACCACTCTTTACCTGTAGATGTTAGCCCTGTGTTTGTTCCTAGGAAGCTTTTAAAGGTGTCCCTGGAACATATCATTTCCTCTTGTTTTGTTATTGGTAAGTGTCTGTGTAAATTTTAAAAAAAAATTTGATTAATAATTTTAAGAGTAAAAATGGGAAATATTTCCTAAAAAATACATGAGACAAAGATGGATATATCTAAAAGGAGAAATAGACAAATAGATATTTAGAGTTAAGCTAAAGACCAGTAACAGAAAGTTATCTGAAAAAAAACCCAAATATTTGGAAACTATCCAAAACCTTTATAAATAGTTCATAAGCAAAAGGAAGTCTTAAAAAATAAAATATTTCCTAAAAGGAGTGGAGATGACAAGGCAAGATAGTAAAATTTGGAATATGGTTAATATGGTGCTTAGAGAGAAATTAAAATTAAATGCATGTATTAGAAGAGAATGATCTAAATTAATAACCTAACTTTGTAAATTAAGAAACTAAAAGTGAGAAAATTAAATCTAAAGCAAGCAGAAGGAAGAAAATAAAGACTAGAGAATAAATCAAGGACATAGATAAACAACAACAAAAAGTTGATTCTTTGAAAAGTTCAATAAATTGTTAAACTTCTAGTCTGAATGACCAAAAAAATAAATAAACTCAAGTCTAAAACTAGCAGTATTGGGAATGAAATAGGGGATATTACTACTGATCTCACAACATGAAATGGGAATAGTAAATAAAACTCTATGCTTATGTTTGATAACTCAATGAAATGGATGAATATCTTGAAAGAGAAAGACTATCAAAACTCACTAAGGAAGAATTAGATAATGTTAATAGACCTGTACATATTCATTAAATTGAATTTGTTTAAGCACTCCAGGCCCATTCACCATTTCATTGGTGAATTCTACCAGACATCTAAGAAAGAAGTAATATTAGTTCTACACACTCTCTTCCAGAAAACAGAAGACAAGGAAACTTTCCAACCCATTTTATGAGGCCAGAATTATCATACTACCTAAAGAAGAAAAAGATATTGTGTGAAAAGTAAACTACAGACCCATAGCCTTCATGAATGCAGATAGAAATATTCTCAACAAAATATTGGCAGATCAATTGCTTAAATATATTTTTAAAATGATAATTCAAAGATACCATTTCACACATATTAGAATGGCCAACATTAAAAAGACAGAGAATTACAAGTATTGGAGAGGATGTGGAGAGTGGTACAGCCACAGTGGAGGACTGTTTACACTACTGATGGGAATGAAGAATGGTACAGTCACGGTGTGGAAGTTCTTAAAATTTTGAATATAGATTTGATATGTGACCTGAGAATACTGCTACTGGATATATACCCAGAAGAACTGAGAGCATGACACAAACAGACATCTCTACACTGATGTCCTTAGCGACATTATTCACAATTGCTAAAAGATGGAAACAATCCAGGTGTCCATCAACTGGTGAATGGATAAACAAACTGTGGTGTATACACATGATGGAATATTATGCAGAATAAATGAAGCTGTAAAGCATATAACAACATGGATGAATATTGAGGATGTTATGTGAGTGAAGCAAGCCAGACACAAAAGATAAATACTGTATGATTGTGCTACTATGAACTAAATATGTTGTGTAATCTTATGGAGTTAATAACTTGAATATGGGCCACTAGAAAATTGGATGTGGCTAGAGAATGAAAAACTCAGTGTTAATGTAAATATGATGTGCGTTAATCTTTGGTTATGAGTAGAAAAGCTGAAAGTACAACATATTGTTTGTAGCTAGCAGTACTATTATACAGGTATGATAGTGGTTTAAAGGGAAAGTCTAAGGTCATGTATATTATTAAAAGGAATGTTAAGAAATGTAACTTGGGAATGAATAGCATAGTAATACTGCATGTGAAGTATAATATGGGGAGAATTGCATTAGATAAAACCATTTTCTTTGAAATGGAACTAAAATATGTTAATACTACAAGATTTAATATCAGACAAAAGAAACCATTATGCTAAGTGAAAGAAGCCAAACACAAAGTACTACATATTGAATGATTCTATTTATATAAAATGTAAATATAAATAAATTTAAAAAGATGAAATCAGAGTAGTGGTTATATAAGCCTGGGGAAGGATAGAAGGATTGAGAGATAACTGCTAAGGGGTGTGGGGTTTTCCTTTTGAGGAAACGAAATTGTTCTAAAATCTTTCATGGTGATGAATGCACAACATTGTGATTGTACCAAAAGCCATTGATTATACACTTTGAATAGACCATATGGTATGTGAATATATCTCAATAAAAAGGTTTAAAATTAATTAAATGTACAAGAATAGCCAGAAATAGCAGCTATGTATGGCAAGGGAAGCATAGAGAAATTGGGAGGTGAAGAATCTTCTTGTTTGTTTGTCTTTTGTTTATATTATTATTATTGAAATAATGAAAATGCTCTAATAATGATTGAAGTGGTGAATGCACAACTATATGATTATACTAAGTACCATTGATTGTACACTTTTGATGAATTGTATGCTTTGTTAATATGTATCAATAAAATTGACTTGTTTAAAAAATGGTAATGCATCAAACTCAAGTAATGCAAGGATAGTTCAACATTAAAAAATCAATGCAGTTCAACATAACAATAAAAATGAAAATCCATGTGATCACCTCAATAATACGGAAAAATCATTCAACAAAACTGAACAGTCATTCATGATAAAATACCTCAGCAAAGTAGGAGCAGAAGAGAACTCACTTAACCTTATAAAGTGCATCTAACAAAAACATACAGTTACTGTCATACTCAGGTATGATTAAATGAATGCTTTCCGCCCAAGATTGGGAATAATGCAAGAATATACTCCCCATCACTTGGTTTCAACATTGTACTGTAAATCCTAGCTAGTGCAATAAAGAACAAAAAAAGAAATGAAAATATATGGATTGTAAATTACTAAATAAGTTGGTTTTATTTGCAGATGATTTGATTGGCTATGTAGAAAAGCTCCTAGAACTAATTGGTGAACTCAGTAAGGCCACAGAATATGGTATCAAAATAAGAAGAGTCAATAGCTATCCTATATATCAGCAATGAACAATTGAAATTTCAAACTTTTAAAAAAAGTTCTATTCAATGGCACCAAAAAAGGAAAAAAGTTGAAGAATTTCTTACATATAAGTCTAACAAAATATTTTCAGGATCTGTATGTGGAAAATTACTAAACACTGTGGAAATTAGTTTGGCAGTTTCTTACAAAATTAAACATAGAATTACCATTTGACCTAATAACCCCATTTCTTGGTATATAGCCAAAAGAACGGAAACCAGGGACTTGAACAGATAATTGTACATCAATATTCATAGCAGCATGATCCTCAATAGACAAAAGGTGGAAGCAATCCACCCATTGTCCATCAACAGATGAACGGATAAACAAAATGTGGTATATATACATACCATGGAATAATATTCAGCCATGAAAAAGGAATGATGTTCTGATATATGCTGTGACAATTTGAAATTCTTTCATGAATCCCAGAAAATATTATGTTTTTGAACTAATCCATTCTTGGCATTCTGAGATGATTTTATTAATCCCCCAAAGTGAAAGGTTATGTTTGTAAATGAATCTATTCTTCTGGTGCAATACACTTTGGTTGCATTAAATTCAGTTGAGGGGCCTTTGATTAGATTCCTGTGGGACCGTATGGCTGCACATACCTGTAAATATTCTGAAAACCATTGGGTTGTATACTTTATATAGGTTAATTATGCAGTATGTGAATCATCTCAACAGAACTATTTTAAAAAGTGAAAGCTATGTAAAAGCCTGTTTCATACAAATAAATTTGGCATAATTCATTACCAGAAAATTGGAGCAACAGTAAATGTCAAAAGAAGTTCTTCAAGCAGGCGTGTGATACCAGGTGGAAATGCAGGTCAGTCAAAGAAAGGAGGAACATAAGAAATGAGAAAAATAAAGAGAAATACAGAAACATTTTTCTTACCCTTAATTCTTTAAAAGTACTGAACTGTTTAAAGTGAAAATAATAACAATCATTTGTTGGGCTGATAATATATGCAGAAATAAGTTTTATGACTTTAATACACTTCCATGAATTACACTTTTTCGCAGGAGATTCTCTGATTCTGGGTTTGAGAAAGAGGTTAAGCACCTGCCTCCTGACCCGTGTGGAGCTG
The DNA here is from genome assembly GCF_030445035.2 of Dasypus novemcinctus. Lineage (NCBI taxonomy): Eukaryota > Metazoa > Chordata > Mammalia > Cingulata > Dasypodidae > Dasypus > Dasypus novemcinctus. Next base: position 17,358,938 of record NC_080684.1, read on the forward strand.
GCCCACGCGCAGTGCTGATGCGTGCAAGGAGTGCCCTGCCACGCAGGGGTGTCCCCCGCGTAGGGGAGCCCCATGCACAAGGAGTGTACCCTGTAAGGAGAGCCGCCTAGTGCGAAAGAAAGTGCAGCCTGCCCAGGAATGGCACTGCACACATGGAGAGCTGATGCAGCAAGATGATGCAGCAAAAAGAAACACAGATTCCTGGTGCCGCTGACAACAACAGAAGTGGACAAAGAGAAGAACACCCAGCAAATGGACACAGAGAATAGACAACTGGGGTGGGGGTGGAGGAGGAAGGGAGAGGAAAAAAAAATCTGTGTTTGGCTTGACTCCAGCAGGAAGCCCCCTTCCAGACACAGAGACTCAGCAGACTTTCCATTAGTCATACAAACTGAAGTGACAAAATTAAAGACATAAGGGCCCTAAGCAAATGGCCAATATCCCCCTCAAGGTATTTGCCAAATCTGAAGCTGCTTTGGGGAGGAGCCTCTGCATCTAAGCCATAGCAATGGAAACAGAGCACATTTTCCATTTCTTCTCAGGGCTGGGGACACAGACTCACCTGGGAATAAACCCAGTGATGCCCACCTGATACCTTTAATGACCTCACTTTAGGAAGCAGAAGAAAACAGAGAGAGGAGTTTTGAACAATTACAACCTAGACTCGTCTCAGCTCTGTTCTTAATTGTACTCATCCCCACATGCTCTCTGGCTAGCAGAGAAAAGGAGAAGTCCTTCCAGGTGAAAAATAGCATACCCCAACAATGGGTACATCAGAGTTCTGTGCTCCTGGCACATCTTGAAGGCTGTCTGAGAATGGGCTTGCAAGAAACTGTAGAGCTGAAAGCCTCATGGAGCACCTCTGCTCATGTGCACGCTGCATTGTCCCATCAGATTTCACTTATAAGACACAAGTTCATAGTTAATTTACTTTTATCTCCAAGATAGTGACAGCAGAGCTATAAATCAATTATGGGGTCCTTCTGAGTGCAAGGCCCTGTGAAATTGCACAGGTTATACTCCCAAGAAACTTCCATATTTGCATAAACCTAAGGGCACATGTCTAACCCTAATTATGGGACATTCTCTTTAAGCATAGATCTGTGACCTATAATACCAGTTACAGTGCAACAATAAAGCCCCACTCAAATACTTTCAGATTATTATTTATTTCATGAGTAATACTAGAACCTACATACTCTACACATTTCCAGCATTTCTCCACTTAATCTTACAAGTCAGTGTTTTTACATGTTATGTCACTGCTTGATGGAAGAAGCTAAGAAGTTGCATTGTGAAGATACATGGGTACAGGGAAGGAAATAATTGCAGATATTTTGTAAACAAACAAACAAATGAAACAACCTGTTAACAGTAAGTAAGCACAAAAGCCATCTGTTGCCCTCAGGTCTTCTCTGAAACCCTGAAAAATGTGAGCTTCCTTTCCGAATGCTGCACCATGTGCAGGAAAAGGGGACATACTCTAAAGCTGCAGGTGATTGTGTGCCTCTCTAAAATGCTCAGACCCTCATGGGCTATGTGCTATTGTAGAGGTAGAATGAAAAATGAACCATCCAAGAAGAGACAAGAATAAAACTGGTGATTGTTGATGATGCAATATTATGCAGCAATAGAATGAAATGAGCTATCAAGCCATAAAACAACACGGATGAGCCTTAAATGCATATTACTAAGTGAAAGAAGCAAATCTGAAAAAGCTACATATACTATATGACCAACTATATGGCATTGTGGAAAAGGCAAAACTATAGAGACAGTAAAAAGATCAGTGATTTCCTGGGGTTTGGGTGTGGTGGAAAGCATGGCTAGATGAAGCATGGGGGACTCAAAATACATAAGGCAAACATTGGAAAACCTAAGTGGAGAAAAAGATGCCTCTATAATTATTGTGGGGGATTTTAATGCACCATTATCACCATTAGATAGAACATCTTGACAGAGACTCAATAAAGAAACAAAGACCTTGAATAATACAGTAGAGGGTCTGGATCTAATAGGCATATACAGAACATTACACCAAAATACAGTGGGATGTACATTCTTCTTGAGCACACATGGATCATTCTCCATGCTAGGCCACAGAACTACTCTCAATGAATTCAAATGATTGAAATTTTAAAGAGCAAATTCTCTGACCACAATGGAATGAAGCTGGAAATCAGTAAGGGGCACATAATCATATTAGGCACAAAGATATGGCATTCAAACAACACATTCTTGGACAATCACTGGATCAAGGATGAAACTGCAAAAGAAATCAGTAACTACCTTGAAATAAATGAAAATGACAACACGAAGTATTAAAACTTGTGGGATGCAGCAAAACCTGTACTGAGAGGGAGTTCATCGCCATAATTGCCTATATTAAAAAAGAACAAAGAGCTAAAATCAAAGAACTAACTGCACACCTGGAGGAACTAGAAAAATAACAACAAAGTAGCCCCAAAGGAAGTAGAAAGAAGAAAATAACAAAGATTAGACAGAGCTAAATGAAATTGTAAACAAAATGCACTGGAAAAAATAAACAAAACCAAAAGTTGGTTCTTAGAACACATTAATAAAATGGATAAACACTTAGCTAGACTAAGAAAAAAAAGAGAGAGAGAGAAGATGCAAATACATAAAATAAATGAGGAAGGGGATATCACCATTGGTGCCACAGAATTAAGAGTATCATAAGAGAATACTTTGAACAATTCTATGCCAACAGAATGGATAATTTAGAGGAAATGGACAAATTTCTAAAAATACACAAGCAGCCTACAATGACAAAATAAGAAATTGATGGACTTAAAAGAACAATTAAAAGGAACAAGATTGAATTAATCATCAAAAACTTCCCAACTAAGAAGAGCCCAGGACCAGATGGCTTCACAGTTGAATTCTACCAAACATTTCAGAGAAAGCTAATACCAATCCTGCTTAAACTTTTCCAAAAATAGAAGTGGAGGGGACATTGCCTCACTCATTCTATGATGTCAAAATCAACCAAATAACAAAGGAATCAAAGAAGCCAAAAGGAAAACTATAGATAAATCTCTCTAATGAACCTAGATATTAAACTCCTCAATGAAATACTTGCTAATCATATTAAACAATATATCAAATAACACATACACCATGGCCAAGTGGGCTTTATCCCTGGTATGCAAGTTTTGTTCAACATAATACAATCAATTAATTCAATACAACACACATCAAAAGAAAAAATCACAAGATCATCTCTATAGATGCAGAAAAAACATTAGACTAAATACAGCACCCTTTCCCGACAAAAACACTTCAAAAGATAGGAATAGAAGGAAACTTCCTCAACATGATAAAAGGTATATATGAAAAACCCACAGCTAACAACATATTCAATGGTGTAGTCCTAAAAACTTTCCCACTATGATCTGGAAAAAGACTAGATGCTTCCTCTCACTGCTCTTATTTAACATTGTGTTAGAATTACTTGCTTGAGTACTTAGGCAAGAACAAGATATAAAAGTCACCCAAATTGGAAAGGAAGAAGTAATTTTCACTATTTGCAGATGACATGATCCTATACCTTGAAAGTTCTGAGGAATCTACAAGAAGGCTTCTAGGCCTTATAAATTAGTTCTGTAAAGTAGCAGATTATAAGATTTATGTGCAAAAATCTGTAGCATTTCTGTAGACCAATTATGAGCAATCCGAGGAGGAAATCAAGAAAAAAAATCTCATTTACAATAGAAAATAGAATCAAATAACTAGGAATACATTTAACTAAAGTTGTAAATTATTTGTACAAAAAAAACTACACAACACTGTTGAAAGAAATCAAAGAAGATCTAAATAAATGGAAGAATATTCCCTGCTAATGGGTAGGATGACTAAACTTCAGTAAGATATCTCTCCCACATACACTGATTTACAGATTTAATGCAATCCCAATAAAAATTATAACAGCATTTTTACAGAATTTGGAAAACTAACTATGAAATTTATTTGAAAGTGGAAGAGCCTCCAAATAGCCAAAGGCATAATGAAAAAGAAAAATGAAATTGGAGAAATTACACTACCAGACCTTAAATCATACTACAAAGCTACAGTGGTCAAAACAGCATGCTATTGGCACAAGGATAGACATACTGACCAATGGGACCAGATTGAAAGTTCTGATATAGATCCTCACATATACAATCAATAGATATTAGGCAAGGCCACCAACATCATTCAATTGGGAGAATCTGGTCACTTCAACAAATGGTGCTTGAACAAGTGGATATCCATTTCCAAAAGAATGAGAGAGGAACACCATCTTACACCTTATACAATAATTAAGTCAATGTGAATCAAAGATGTTAATATAAAAGCCAAGACCTTAAAGATCTTGGAAGATAAGGTAGGGAAACATCTATAGGATCTTGTATTAGGGAATGGTTTCATGAACTTTACTCCCCAAACACAAGCAAGGAAAGAAAAAAATAGATAAATGGGACCTCTCAAAATTAAAAACTTTTGCACCTCAAAAGAGTTTGCCAAGAAAGTGAAAAGGCAGCCTACTCAATGGGAGGAAAGAATTGGTAACCGTATATCTGAAAGAGGCCTAATATCCAGCATGTATAAAGAATCCTACACCTCGAAAATAAAAAGGCAAACAACCCATTAAAAAAAATGGATAAGTGATTTTAATAGACATTTCTCCAAAGAAGAAATACAAATGGCTAAAAAGCACATGAAAAGATGCTCAATATCATTAGCTATTATGGAAATACAAATCAAAACTATAATGAGATATCCTCTTACACCCATTAGACTGTTGGCTTATATAAAAAAAACACAAGACATCAAATGTTGGAGAGGATGTGGATCAATGGGAACCCTTATCCACTGCTGGTGGGAATGTAGAATGGTGCAGCCATTGTTGGAGGACAGTTCTATTTATAGAATGGCCATATGATCCAGCAATCCCACTGCCGGGTAAACACCCAAAAGAACTGAAAGCAAGGGCATTAACAGATGTATGCACACCAATGTTCTTAGGGGTGTCATTCACTAATGCCAAAAGTTGGACACAACCCAAATGTCCATCAACAGACGAATGTATAAACAAATTGTTTTATATGTGTACAATGGAATAGTACTCAGCTGTAAGAAGGAATGCAATATTAACATGTGGGTTAACATGGATGGATCTTGAAGATCTTATGTTGAGTGAAGCAAGCCCGGAACTGAAGGACAAATATTTCATTACCTCACTGATATGAATTAAGCAAATTGAGCAGAACTCATACAGCTAGAGTCTGGAAAATAGATTTATGGGAGATAGAAAGGGAAAAGAAGGTTGTGAACCAATGCCCACATTGGCAAAATCTATGATAATGTGGAAGTGTGTTGTTGTGTAGGGGATGGGTATGACAGTGGTGCAGTGGTACTATTGGGTTGAGTTGTGCTGGTTTGTGAAGGTGGTAAGGTGAGGAGGGTGGGAGTGGACTGTTCATGGAAATGGTGAGAGGGTTGGGGAAGAAACCAGGTGAACACTGGGATTTGCAGGTATGTGGTTGAAACTACCATATTGGGAATGTTCTTTTGGCAATATGACAGGGGAGGGTTACTGGTTTATGGTTTTGGATGTGGGGGGCATTTGGTACAGGGCACACCTGGGCAGGCTTCTAGGGAGTGTGTGAGTGCTTATCTTGTCCTAGTGTGTTGTACCAATTTGTGGAGGCCCATATATGAGTTGGAAAGTGTGGAATCCCATCCAGGGGAGTCCTGCTATGTTCTCAGATTGGGGGGTGGGTGTCACTTGAGAGCATAGGCAGTGCCCAATAGGGGAGGACAGGCTTGTATGTCAAGTTCTCAATGTTGTTGCAAGTAACTATGAATCATTTTCTTCAAGGAATTAAGCTTGGTGTTTGCAGTGGGCTCCAGAAAGGAAGGAGGATGGATGAATAGAATACATGGAACAAAGGACATTTTGGTGGCAGTGAAAGTGTTTGACATGATCTTGGAATGATGGATCCAGACCATAGTAAATTTAATTTAAATTTATAAAAGTGTATGGTCCAAAATGTAAGCCGTAATGCAAATCATTGACCGTTGTTAGTAACAATGCTTCAATACTTACACATCTATTATGAAAAATACACAATGTTATGAATATGGGAAAGGAGAAAGGGGCAGGCTGTTAGGTATATGGGAAACCCCTATATTCTGTATATGACTTTTCTGTAACCTAAAGCTTCTTCGAAGACAAAATTAAAAAAATAAGACAATGGGGGAATAAATTGAGAAAACATCACTGTATATGAAAGACAACATATCTTACAGTGATGTAAAAAGCCATGTCAAACTTTTTAAGTTTATAATTATTTTTTATTATTCCAAATTTTAATGTTTTTGTATTTTATTTATTTTTAAAACTACCATTATTATTTCATTTTCTTATTAATTACATTTGGTTATTTTCTTAGCTTCATTTTTGAAGTTTTGGATCACAGAACGTTTACAATTGTGGCAGGGGAGGATCATTTGTGCAGGAAGTCGGTGATGGGGAATGCATGGGAGAAGGTTCATATGGGCATACCTATAAGGCATATAAATGTGTTCAAGTGTTCATGGGGCATTGTTACTGTGGGTGGAGATTCATATACTATAATCAAAAGAATATCGAATTCCCATCCTGGGGTACTCTGTCACATTCTCTAAGGGCACAGCAAGAATCCCCCAAGTTCAGGTGCAGTGACGAGTGAAGGAGGAAGGACCGGCCCTTGATATTGATGAATGTACTTATGAACCTTTACTTTTGAAACTGAAACTTAGCCTGTATTATATGGTGCCTAAGAGCTACCTACCGAGACCCTCCTTTTTTACTCAAATGTAGCCTTTCTCTAAGCTGAACTCAGCATACAAATGCATTACCTTCTCCCCAGCATGAGACATGGCTTCCAGGGATGAGCCTCCCTGACACAGGGATTACTACCATGCACCAACTGGCAATGCAACTGGAAAAAGACATTGAAAGGGGAAAAGGGGAAAGACAAATGAGTTTATATGCTAAAAAACTTTGGGGTGAGTCAGGAGGTCATTCCAGAAGTTGTGCTTTTGAATGTCTCAGCAGGTTCTCATTGACTGCCAAAGTAAGCCTTGCTTCAAATAGCAGAGATGTCCAAACACTACAGGCAGGGCAGGCAGCTCAGGAGTTTGGTGCCATGCCAGTGGGCTCTACTTAGGAACTTATGCTTCCCAGTTTGACAGAGTTGGACTCTGATGTGGTTTCCCTACTCATGGCTCTTCTGCCCCTTCTATTTGAACCTAAATTTAGTGCTAGAGTTGATAGGTCTGTGCCTAAGAGACTTAAATCTTTGGGCTGTCCATGTGCCAGTTGGGTCCTGAATCTCAACAGAGTTGCAGCACCTACTCTCCAGTTCATTGGATTCACCCAGGACAACTAACAAGGAGATGATGATGGACAACAACCATTCCAAGGAAGAGATAGATTCTGTACCTGCAAGCAAGATAGTCCTATTCATCTGCCCCAAGGGATCTAAGCACTCTCTCAATTAGAGGTGGAGTGAGCACCACCATCCCAGAATCCTCAGGATTGGGGAATGAATGATAGATTAGAGTGGACTTACTGGTACTCTACTATAGACTTATTGTGATTTTAGCAATGGAAGAACTTATGTCATTGATGTGGAGGCAGTGGCCACTGGAGGTTCTGAAGGGAGGGTGTGGGGAAAACAGGTGTAATATTGGGACAGTTTTGGGACTTGGGAGTTATCCTGAATAACACTGCAGTGACAGATGCAAGCCTTTATATATCTGATCATAACTTACAAAATTGTGTGGAAGAGAGTGTAAACTACATATAAACTATAACCCACGCTTGGTGGAAATGCTCCAAAATGTTTTCAACAATTTTAATAAATGTACTACATTAATGAAGGATGTTGTTAACGTGGGAAAATGTGGGAGTGGTTGGGAGCAGAGCATATAGGAATCCCCCATATTATTTATGTAACATTTATGCAATCTAAGTATCTTTTTAAAAAAATAAAAATTTATATATAAAAAAAGAAATCAATGAAATAGAAAACAAATGGAATATAGAGAGGAATGCCAAAACCATTTAAGATAACCTTCTAGTAAGGTAAATTTATTTTAAAAAAATAGAGTGCAAAAGTTAATAATGAAAGGAATTCAAATGAGGACAATTATAAATAATGAAAATGTTAAACAGAAAGGATATTATGACTAATTGTAAATTAGTAAAATTTAAAACCTGGATAAAAATTAATTCTAAGAAAAATAAAACTTAGCAAAATAAGCTAAAAAGGAAATATAATATTTAAGAGTCCTATATCTTATAAAGAAATTAAATTAGACCTGCCAAAGAAAAGGTCTAATTTTCTTTGTAGAACATTATGTTAAAGGAAAAATTTTTTTAAAAGTCAATTTTTCATCCATGAACAGAGGTACAAAAGTCCTAAATGAAATTACATACCAGATTCAGAAAAATGTTAGTTTACCCCAGGAAGTAAAAATGATGCTACTCCAGAAAATTATTACATTTCATCACATTGACAGACTAAAGGCCTTAATCTATATGATCATCTTGACAAATGTAGAAAAACAGTCTATAGAATTTACCATCCATTCATGATTTTAAAGAGAATTTTTAGCACATCAAGAATAGAAGAGAACCTCTCACATTACAATGAGCAGCACATGATGGATCTATTCATACACTAGTTCATAAGAAAGTTAAGATAATCTGTTTTATAATCTATTTTAAGCACAGACTGTACAACACAATCAATCAATGTTTTGATCATTGAATGAATGAAGTGGTGTATGAACAAATGACTAGATGGTTAGATGAATTGACAGATGAGATGGATGATGGAATGGTTAAATGGAAGATTAGATGAATAAGTAATTAACGCTCATCAAGACACATAATTGGATGGATAGATGAATGAATGTCATGGGTTTATGCAACATTCTCTTCTTTGTGACTCAGTGATCTATAGACCCTGGTTAGTTCAGCTCCCAATATATCTCCTGCCAACCCTTATGCTATAAGATATGCAAACTCTCCCTCACTTTCCAGCATTTCTTTTCCTTTCCAGTCTCTTTCCTGCTTTGTTTGCTTTTGAAACTGAAATTCAAACAGGGCACACTAAGAGGATGGACTTTGGTATTGTTAGGCTCTCTTGCACATTTAAACCAGGCCCTAGTGCCATGCATGGTGTCTCTCCATTTGAATTATTGGCTAGATTGGTCACTACAGCCCACAAAACAATAAAGGTGTCTACCATATCTCCTGGACATGCTCTTGAAGAAGATGGAAATACTTTGCTGCTTTGGACTCCGACTCCTGTGGCTTTGCCAGCCTTCAGTGGCTTGGCATTACCTCCAGACTTGGTCTGGTTTATAATGTCAGAGGGTGCTATGCGCCAAGCTTGTGGAACACTGGAGCCTACCTTCCTGTTATCACCAGGACCAACATACAGCAGTATGCTGGCTGCGTGAAGGGTACATCAAGGAGAGCAATAATTACCTGAGTAGTATGAGTAGAACTTAAACAAATACTTTTGGTATTAAGGCCTGCTCCCATGGAAGGACCACATTTATGTTATTGCAAATCTGGAGCTGAGACATATTAACTGCAACTCAAAGAGAAACTTGTGCATTGATTAGAATTAAGTGCTATACCTATATACCTGATGAATATGATAATATCTCCACTATACTCAATCATATGATCACTTCCACAAAGCTTTTACTTCTTTCTATATTCATTTAAGTCTCCTATCCTTGCTTGGTATTTGGATTTCTGTGAGACTCAAAAAATAAAAGCAGCTTTGAAAAACGTGTTACATATGAGTTTACAACATCTCAGGCAACAGAAAACAGTCAAGGGATGACTGAGAAACAGGACAGAATTGCAGCAAGAGAGCTGAAAAATAGACATTAAAGAAACTTTGTGTCATGTATAATATTAGGCATAACAAGATGTCTTGTAGATCTTCCTTTCTTGGAAATATACAAGAACATAGCAGCAATCCAAGCCTTCTTTGTGCTTGATGCTGGGGGGACAGAGCTATCTCCCTTGCAGTGATGGCCTATGACTGCTATGCTTCCATCTGCTACCCTCTGCTGTATAGTCAAATGCTGCACAATCAGCTAAGTATTATGGCCTTTCTGGATGCTCTCATCAAGTTTCCTTGCTTGGAATTTGGATTTCTGTGAGACTCAAATCATCCACAATTTCTGCTGTGAAATACCTTCTCTATTCCCTTTATCCTGTTCTAATAGTTCCACTAAATTTGTAGTACTGCCCTGTACATGCCTCTGGAATCTGCTTCCTGGTCTTCTCTTATGGCCACATCATTTCTACCATTCTGAGCATCAACTCCATATCAGGCAGAAGCAAGTCTTCTACCTGCTCCTCTGACCTCACTGCACTAAGTGATCTTATTTTATGCCACAGGGTTTCTTCACTGGCTTATGCTAACCTCAGGTTCTCCATGGGAGTTGATTTTCTCCATGCAGTACAGTGTGGTCACTCCCCTATGAATTCCCCTGTCTACAGTCTAAAGAACAAAAAAATAAAAGCAGCTCTGAAAAACGTGTTACAGATGAGTTTACAACATCTCAGGCAACAGAAAACAGTCAAGGGATGACTGAGAAACAGGACAGAATTGCAGCGAGAGCTGAAAAATAGACATTAAAGAAACTTTGTATCATGCATAATGTTAGGCATAACAAGATGTCTTGTAGATCTTCCTTTCTTGGAAATACACAAGAACATAGCAGCAATTATTTGCTTGTTTGGTTCAAATTATATCTTTCTTAGGGACAGAAAATGCATCAAATAACTATTTCAATACAGGCAATTTGGGTTTTGCTTTGCATGGGTCTTGGTATTGTCCAGAACTATCCATTTACCTTAATTCATATTACCTACTGTAGAGTAGATCAAACATTTAATCTTTTTTGCTAGTTTGCATCACTCTTGTTCCAGAAAGATTGTTAACATTATACATTTTCTTTCAATTCTTCTAATATTAAATGTGAACATACTTAAGATACAATTTTTGGCACTAGAGGCAATGTTACATGAAGTCAAGATCATGGAATCACAAAGCACCAGTATATTATTTTATTCTTCCTTTTTTTCACAGACTGAATTCAAATGCAATTTTTGAAAACCTCAAAAGCCTGTAAAAAGTTTCAATAATTGACTCTTAAAGAATAATTTTTCCTCATTAATCCTTAGGGATCATGTCAATTGAGCAGGAATCAAACATACCAATTACATATCACAAGTCATCAAACTTACACATGTATCAAACAGCAAAATTATGCCATAATTGCAAATTCACATTAATATTATTTTCAGGTATCTTTGAAAAAATCATTCAATTGTTTTTAGCTATTATTATAATAATTCCAGGTATATCCAAATCTTGGAGGCACACATTAAAATAATGATAATGATAATACAGCCAAAACCCCACACAACAGCTGAGCTGTTACAGTTTGAATTCAAGAATGGTATTTTGATGTGAATGTGCCCTGCTTGTTTGTCCAATGTAGTCTCCAGGAGCAGGGAAACCGACTTCTGTCTGAAACCAGATTTTGCTTTATCAACCTCTCCTCTCTTCTGTATAGTTAGCTCTGTTTCACTCAAAACATACAAAGACAAATCTTTCACTTAACTTCTAAACTTGAGGCCATTTTGCATAGTGATAAGGGGTAGATTTTGAAATGTAATAATCTGAATTTGAGTCTTGACTTCACTACTTAATAACTGTGAACTTTGCCAGTTATTACACTGTGCCTGAATTGCATCAATGTAAAATGGAGATAATAAGAGCTTCTAGATCATAGATATTGTGGGAAGCAAGTGAGCACATTTAAAACATGCAGAACAATAGCTGGCATTTCGTAAGTAATTAATAAATCTAAGTTATTATTCTATTGTTGTTGTGTGTGGGGAGCCCTGCAAAGCAAGACTCCCAAAGGCCTGCAAAACAGGCTCCAAGTTTCACAGAAAGAATGTGGATAAAGAAGAAAGTAGACCTGGAGAGACTGGAGATGAAGAAGGAGGCACCCCTGGGCAGAGTTATGTGTTGATCAAAGCTATGTTGATTCTGGTAATGAAGGCTTGGAAAACTGTGTTATCAGAAGGCTGATAAAAACAAAGAATAACTTGTGTATTTGTAATGACGTAGTAACAAGAGCTTCCTGTGAGAACAGCTGTATGCACTGTTTGTACTAAGTGTATAAAATAAACTGCATAATTAAGCTGGGTGCATGTGGTAGCTGTTGCACTCCTGCAGCTGCACACAGCCCACCTGATCCCTGCTTCTTTGTGTCTTTCATTTCTCCATCCCCTCACCTCTCCCTCCTCCGGACTGCGCAGACGCTGTTTGATTGCGACTACACTGTGCGGGTCACAACAGTTGTGGTCTATTCTCTTCCAATATTTTGAAAACAGGCCAGTTCTTAAGCACTAAAACACATCTTCAACTGCCTAACGACCCCACCTTTACTTATTAACAACAGTAGACATATTTCCAAAATCCACTGGATGTTTTTCAGTTCTAATTCTTCAAGATCAAATGGTGACTTTGTGGGTATTGATCACTCAGAGCTTAACACTATCTTTTCCTGCATTTTCATGACCTGAATTTAACCATGGCCATGATACACTCCCTGATCTTGACATAAATGATCACTGAAATAATCAAGTGAGTGATATTTATAAATTCAAAATATGTGGGGAAAGGAAAAAATCCTGAAGGGCAGTTAAAGTTCAATGTACAGCTTCCTTATAATTTTCCAATGAGGAATATTAGCAACTAAACAAGCAAAATGGTGCCAGAGTCCCAAGAGATCTCATCCAAGGTCATGGCTTCATCACACAAGTTTCAAAATTCCATATTAAATAGAATACCCTGAGGGTCTTATGAATTTCAACTTGTTATTGAGTCTTTGGTTGGACTATAGACTGTGACATCAGGGAATAAAGAACATTGGCTCCTCTGTCTCCTGGGCTGCCAACTCAGCTGGTTAATTTCTGATTGCCTAATTCGTAACTGCTTTCTAAACTGTGATATCTGAGAATCGCTCACTACATAGGTTCTTCTAGCACAGTATTTAGAATCACATTTGAAACTAAATAAATGCCCACATGATTGGATTTACAACTATTAGAGAGAAGCTCTTCATACTTTTTGTTGAAGATTTGATTGTCTTCCTTGTAGTTATTGGGAGAGAAACATGGGACCAAGCCAGACTCCAGAGGATGTACATCCCAAAGTTTCAGTCTTTAAGAGTTTCTAGTTCTGCAGTATAATCAATGTTCATGTCCTAAATGTGACTTCTAACTAAAAAAATATCATCTGCAAGTCCTGATGTGTAAAACTACTGGTCTTCATGAATATAGAGACTACTTGGCCCCAGGAAAAGACAAGAGCAGAGGGAAGGCTGAGCCATAAAGGCCAAGAGCTTGGTAATGTTCACTTGGTTGCTCTTCAGTGTATACCTACCTCTTCTGAAAACTTCTTCCTCTCTCCTCCAATGACCTTCTCTTTCTGGCTCTCTGAAGGGATTCTTTCATCCTGGGTCTTCTCGTAGATTTTCTATTTGCCTGACTGAGCCTCCAAATTTAGGCAGATTCATATTTTCCATATAGTCTGTTCTATGTACTCATCCACTCTGAGCAGTTATTGGGGAGGACCTCTTTGGCGTCAATGACTTACATTGGGCATTGGAAATGGGGATTGCATGCATTCTGGGTCAAACTCTTTTAGCCTGGGCTCCAGAGTACAATGAGACTGATTAGAGAAAAGACATGTTTTAAAGCATTCACTCTATGAATTCCACAAAGTAAATTTTGATACCTTCATTACTCAGATCTGGGACAATTCACAAATTTCTTCAGCAATCTCTGAGACAGAATATCAACCCTTAAGGAGTATAATTGTGGGGTTGACCCAGAGTAATTGACTGAAGATGATTGTTGGCTTAAAAGAAAAATGACAAAAAAATCAATCAAGGCACATATGAGCTATAAACCAGTTGGGATCAAGATCCTCTGCTCTGGTAGTAGTGTGGTCAAAAGAGATTTCAGGTTTGTTTTTGTTATTAATTCTAGACAAAATCCCCTAAAATGGCCTTGGAGAACCACAGCACTGTAGATGAGTTCATCCTCCTGGGCCTGTCTGCTGACCCCCACATCCAGGCTCTGCTCTTTGCACTATTTCTGGTGATTTACCTGCTGACCATGACAGGGAACCTGATGATGCTTCTGGTGATCAAAGCAGATCCTCACCTCCACATCCCCATGTACTTTTTCCTGAGTCACCTCTCTTTTCTGGATATTTGCTTCTCTTCTGTCACAGTGCCAAAGCTGCTGGAGAATCTATTTTCTCAGAAGGAAACCATCTCTGTGAAGGGCTGCCTGGCTCAAGTCTTCTTTTTGCTTATGAGTGGAGCCACTGAAGTCTGCCTGCTGGCAGTGATGGCCTATGACTGCTTTGCTGCCATCTGTCATCCTCTGCTCTATGGACAGAAGATGAGCAATTTGCTCTGTAAGGCACTGGTGTGGGCATCCTGGGCCCTGGGTCTTCTGATCGCATTTTTCAACATCCTTTCTGCTATGAACTTGGACTTCTGTGGAGATGATTCTATCCCCCACTACAGCTGTGAGCTGCCCTCTCTCTTCCCTCTTTCCTGCTCTGATGTCTCCACCAGTTTCACTGTTATGCTCAGCACCACTGTCCCCTGTGGACTTGGAACCTCTTTCCTGATCTTCTTCTCTTATGCCCGTATTGTCTCCACAATCCTGAGCATTAGCTCCTCCTCAGGTAGTAGCAAGGCCTTCTCCACCTGCTCCTCTCACCTCACTACAGTCCTTCTGTTGTATGGCTCAGCTTTCCTGCGCCATCTCATGCCAGTCTCAGGTTCACCACTTGAGTTGATCTTCTCTGTACAGTACAGTGTGGTTACTCCCTTAGTGAATCCCCTCATCTATAACCTGAAAAACAATGAGGTGAAAATAGCTGTGAAAAGGACCATGAGAAAAATATTTCCACTATTAACTAACCACATACAGAGGTTAGAGAATTCCCTGATTCCTTGACTGGATGCAGAAATATTTCTTGGAAATTGAGAGAACTATATGTATGTGACGTGGAAAAGGAATAGTTCAGATTTATTTATTTTTGGCTTAGAGGCACAGTGAAGGATCATATAACCATATTAATCCAACCTTTTTTTTTTAGTCTTTTGGCTGCATTGGTCAGTATCCCTTCTATCTTGTTTATCTTTACTATAAATTTCAGTGAACAACATGGAATAAAACCACCAAGTTCTCTACTATCAGAGAAGGGAACCCAGAGAAGCCTGTTGATCTTGAGTCTGGGGAAGGTGAGACATTTGGAATGGAGGGAGATGCAGTGGTAGATACTAGAGATTTGGATTTTGAGAGATCTAGGGCTATCACAGGGGGAGCATCCAGAGGAGTCAGGACAGCTGTGAAAGAGAAATCCCCATTAGGGGATTTACTGAAAGCCAGTTTCAAAAATCTTCTAGAAAAGAAAATGTAAGAAAATATCAAGACTATGCTTTCATAAAATAGACAATTTAACAGTAAGACATTTTTCTCTTAAACACCATATAAGAAAATAGGAAAACACATATTTTGATGAAGGAAAGTGCAGGTTTCAGTTAAGAACAACAAGATCAGAGAAGAACAGAAATAGAAGTCCAGACTAGCTGAACATGTAGAACATCTTTCAGTCTTAACAAGGTTGTGCATGAATCATTCACTAAACTATTCTTGCTTGGTTCTGCATTGGAAGATGGAAGCTGTCCCCAGAAATCCATAAAGTATAAGATTTGCACTTGAAGATATAAGGAAATTGTGTTGTTTTCCTAAATATGGGGGCATAAGATATTTCTCAACTAGGTGTACAACAGACTAGTTTGGAGGCTCTCCTGTATTTGCTCTTCCCTCTTCTTGATGCTCCTTTCCTGCCCAGGCTCTCAGTGCCTTCAACCTGCCCTCTGCCAAACTCGATTTTCACACACTCTGTGAATTTTCAGTAGCTGATGATATCACTGAAGAACAATTCAACCATAGAACATTTTCTTAAAATTCATCTTTTTAAAAAATGACCATTTCCTTAAGTGACAAATTCATGTAAAGTTTTCTGTTAAATAATTTCTTTACTTCTTATAAAGAGAAATAATTTATGACAACTGGTATATTGCCTGCTTTAGGGCATATTTTTCACCTTTGGAAATTTATCATGATTTTCAGCCAATTAATGTCACTGTTCAATTATTATCACGTTATGCTTAATATATTTTCAAATAAAATTAGATTTTCATAACTTTGACTTTTTGATGTTATTCTTGGATTTGCTTGTATTTTAATATTTATTATTATTAATCAAATCACCACCAAGTCAATATACATTTCTTTATAGTGAGTTTTTCCATATTGCATGTGAATAAAAAGAATATCAAAGCACTAAATAATCTAGCTCACATTTTCTTTCAATATATTTAATCATACATTCTTGAAAAGTAATACTTATCAATCAACATTTTTTGTAAGAAAATTTAAATGGAATTTTAAATGATCAATATCTCCCTTTGTCCAATTTGTTTACTTTTATTTAAAATTTTTTACAGTTGTATGGTCTTTTATAAATTTTATTTTAGTGACATATATACAATGTAAATTTTCCTCTTTTAACAACATTCATGCTGTCTATTACTTTCACAATGTTGTGCTACCATAACCATCAACCATTATGAAACATTTCCATGATCTCAAATGGAATTGCTGTACCATTTAAGAACTAACTGCCCATTCTCATCCCCAACAAGAGCCCTGTTAATATGTATTCTGGTTTCTGACTCTATGAATTTGCTTATTCTAATTATTTCAAGCCAGATACAAAAGACAAATATTGTATTATCTCACTGATATTGAAATAGCCTGTGCATAAATTCAAAATTGTTTCCAAGAGTACCTAGTCCCCAAAATGGCCAAATAAGTAATATAGGCCCTACAGTCTTTGAATGTTCAGAAAGGATGTAAGACAAATGTGTATTCAAAGTTGCATCCGGATATGCTAATTCAAGCTCACCAGAGATGTGGGGGATATGCTAATTCAAGCTCACCTAAAATATGGGGGTACTTTAATTCAAAACTTATCTCATACTCAGACAAACATTTAACTAACAAGGAAAGTCATTTTCTTTCATAAAAGCACCATTTAACTCCCCACCCTTATATCTTTTCTGTATAAAAGGGAACCCAAAATTCTATTTGGGGGTCAGTTTTTATTAGGACAAGAGTCTGTCGAGCCTGGCTGGTCGAAATAAACCAACTTCCTTCTCGGTACTCTCGTGTCCTGGCCTTCAGTACTGCACACACCCGATTTCTCTACAACAATATGAAATTATTACTTTGAAATATATTCAAATATTTCTAAACTTTAGAAAAGTCTTTCTGTTAAGTAAAAGTAAATCATCATCATAACGGCTAAGGTTTTAAAAATGACTAGTATCACATTCAGTCATGACATTGAGTATATCAGGTTCTATTATTATTCTCATTTCATATATGAAGAAACTGTGTCCTGAAGAAGCTTGCAAAACTTGCCCTTAGGAAGCAGATGTAACTCAAGTGGTTGAAAGTCTGTTTCCCTTGTGTAAGGTCCTGGGTTCAATCTCTGGTACCTTCTTAAAAAAGAAAAAGAGAAAAACAAAACCTGCCCTAGATAATAGAGCTAACATGTGAGAGCCAGGATTCAACACTATTAACTCTAATTCTGGATTCCATATTTTAAAACAAACATAAGGTTGAAAGGACTTGTAAATTATTTATACCTGATTCCATTTACTAATTTCAGTGTAATTTGACCGCAGTCAATTGCAAATTCTCTCCCAGATATTTCCTTTTTTGCCTAATGTCCCAATGATCAGATGTCATACTTGAAGGGATATACTGAGACTTTAAGGCTAGATATTTCACTCAATAATAGAGTCTTCATTTAACATTCAAGAAAGTTTTTCTCCATTTACAGCGTGTTTTTCACATGGCATTGATGCTAATGTGGTTATTTGTTCTGCCTAGATCAGTGATTAGGTTTCTGACTCTTACTGGAATATCTGGCAACCCCAAACAAAGGGAGTTTGCAGGTATTCCCATGCTTTCCCCCAAGGACCTCGAACACTTGCTTAGAAGAAAGCTGGAATAGGACAGGAGAATAGACCAAGCCTGCTCTGTGACACAGGCACCTGAGGAAATCAGCTACATTGAGGGACTGGGTCTGCCTTTCTCCTTAACAAAGTAAATGCCTCATGCCCTTGAGGGAGGAGAGCACACTTTTACCTCAGGACAAAGACGGAGAGAGCTCCACTGCTGTGGGAGGAGTAGAAGCAGAGTCTGCCCTTGGGTGAGGGGCACACAATTTCTGAGGAATCAGGATTATTCACCAACATCAAAAAGAAGCCATCTACCACTGGGGGAAGATGGAAATATCTTTCTCATCCAAGAACAACCACAGATAGAAAGCAGGATTTGGTGGCCATATACAGGATTCAGAACTGTTTCATCACCCCTAAAGCAAGTCTCTTGTTATATCCCCTTATAATTAAATTCTCTTTTTAGTACTTTCTCCTGAAAATCACTTATGCATTATCTTTCACCATAATTTTGCTATTGGGAAATGTTATACAAATAGGTTCCTACAGTATTTGACAGTTCACGTTGCATTTTTCACTCAGCACAATGTCCTCAAGGTCTACACAAGCTGTTGTGTTTATCAATAGACCTAAGTATAAAACGGAACACTTCAAAACCAATTGAAAATTGATAGAAAAATAATTTTGTGAATTTGAGTTTGGCAAAGATTCTTAGATAAGACAAAAACGGATGAACTGTAAACAAAAAAACATAGACTTCATCAAAATTTCAAACTTTTGCTTTAGCAACTCTATTAATAAAAAGATAACTACAAACTACAGAGGGGAAGAAAATATTGTGAAATATATCATTGATAAAGTACCATATCCAGAATATTAAACAACTCTTAAACTCCATAAAAAATGGAAATCAAGTCTATATGAATACGGAAAATGATTTCAGCAGACATGTCAACTAGGAAGAAGTACGGATGACAAATAAGCCTATGAAAGGTGCTCAAGATCATTAGTAGTTAGGGAAATGTGAGGTACCACTACACCCCTAATAAACTGACTGAAATTTAGCAATAAATAAGTAGTAGCAAAGAAGTGGAGCAAGCAGAAATCTTACACATTATTTATTGGAATGAAAATAGCACTAAGGAAAGATTTGGTAGTTTTTAGCAAAGTTAAAGTTATAATTACCATATGACCAAGCAATTCAATTCCTAGGTATTGATCCATGAGAACTGAAGCCACAGACCCTATCAAAGACCTGTATGTGAACATTCACAGCATTTTTTAATAGATTAAAGTGAAATAACTCAAATATTCATTAAGTGATGAATGGATAATTAAATTGCAAACTAGCTATGCAGTGGAATACTAACAGCAACCAAAAAAATTTGAACAAACTATAAATACATGCTACAATAGGATGAAGCTCAAAATCATTATGTTTAATGAGAGAAACCAAATGCAAAAAGCTCCACTGTATTATTACACTTATATTACATTCTTGAAATGGTAAAAGAATTAGAATAAGAATCAGATGAGTAGTTGCCAAGGGTTGGGTTGAGTGAAGGTATTTACAATGGGGCAAAATGGGAATGTGAGGGGTATTTAGATGAGACATTTGAGGGTATTGCAAATAGTCAATATTGAATGTGGTGGTGATTATATGACTGCATATTTTGGTCAAGGTGTCTCAAACTGTACATCTAAAAGTGTTGGGTTTTACCATGTGAAAGTGATAACTCATATTTCATGTATTCATGTGTGTATATATGGGTGTGTGTTTGTGTGTATAAACAAATAACATGAACACAACCCCCAGAACAGGTAATATAAGGCAGTTTGTGAAAAATTCAAGTCACCCCATGCTTCCCCTCAGGTGATGTACTGATTCTGAGCATGAGAATGAGGCTAAGAATCCCTGCTTGATACAACAGAAAGCCTCCATCTAGATTTGGCACTGCAGTAGACTGTTATTCACAGAAATTTGAGTGACA
Source organism: Dasypus novemcinctus (assembly GCF_030445035.2). Taxonomy (NCBI): domain Eukaryota; kingdom Metazoa; phylum Chordata; class Mammalia; order Cingulata; family Dasypodidae; genus Dasypus; species Dasypus novemcinctus. The sequence continues at coordinate 17,379,157 of NC_080684.1, forward strand.
AAATTAAAGACTTAAGAGGACTTCTGGCAAGATGGTGTTGGAGTAGAAGGGGTAGGCTCAACTCTCACAAAAACAATGGAGGAAAGGCAAAAAGCTATCTGAGGGAACTAATTCAGGAGAGTGTTGCACATCACCCAGGAAGGAAAGTGTTGCAGAGACAAAGAGGTCAAATAAAACTGTGAGTTACCCAACTCTGTGGCTGGGAAAGGCACACAAAGCCAACCGTTAAGGTGAATAGCCTTTATTAAACCCCTGGCTCATTGCACCCAGCTGAGTGGAGAAAGAAATTCCTCCTACCTATGAGGAAGAGGGGTCTGGCAGAGGGCTGAGAATGGCTTTTCTTCGGTGAGTGTGGCCAACTGAGACTTCTTTGAATCTCAAAAAAGACCTCAGTCAGCACTGAAGTGGCCCCAGGGAAAGAGGAGGGGGGATCTCTTCCGGTAGGCTGCCACACCCAACCACCCTGGGTGAGAGAGCAACTAGGAGAAAAGGAAGACAGGAGAAAAAGCCAGCAAACAGCTAGAAGGTGTGATGGGTAGGCTATTGTGTAAACTCAACTAGGTAATTGTGCCAGGTTGTTTGGTCAAGCAAGCACTGGGTTAACTGTAATACAAGGGCATTTACGGACTTCAGTCACCATTGACTTTATAGCAGTGGTAAATCATAGATAGCTGATTACAATTACATCAATTAGGGAGATTGCCAAAAGCAATGAGTGATGCTTTATCCAATAAGTTGAATGCCTTTAAAGGGGAGGTGATTCCAGCATTGAGTGAGAATTTCCCAGGTTGTCTTTGGACAGCCAAAATCTCCCAGAACTTGTCAAGAATCTTCAGTGGACTTTCATTGGAGCTTCTAGTTGTAGCCTGCCTACGGAGCTTGTGCTTGTGCATCCCCATGGTCACATGAGAGACTCTGATAAAATCATACACTATTGACAATATCACTTGTTGATTCTGTTTCCCTAGCGAACACTAACTAATAGAGCTTGGTACCAGGTATGGAGTTCCTCTCTTGGCCCAAGGTGATGTCTTAATTCCAGATCTCAGCTTCCATGGTTTTTTTCTTAAAGCTGTTTCTCCTTCAATCTCTCCTTTCTATGTCTCTTTTAGTCTAAGCTGACAGTGGTTTTGTTCAGACAGTTCTCTCAAAAACGTTGTTGGTTTAGCATGCAAGAAGCAGGGGTCCAAGCCATCAGACAGTAAGACTTTCCACAAGTCTTTCCAATATAACTGCATCTTCGATCCTGATTTACAAGTTCCAAGTTTAGTTAAGTCTTCCAGTGGGGCACTGTCTTCTGGGAGCTTGATTTCCAGAGGCTTGGAATTTCCAGAATTATTTTCTATTTCTTTGTGCCTGACAGCTCAGTCCTCAGTGTATCTCTTTTATCTAGCATTTTGCTATGAGCCACAAGCAGAAGTCAAGCCACATTCTCCAGGTTTACTTTGGACATTTCTTCAGCTAAGTGCCCAGGCTTGACATTTTCGAATTCTGATTTCCATAAAACCCTAGGAGTTAATCTTGCTAAGTTCTCTGAAACTTTAAAAGATGGATCGCCTTTCCTCCAGTTTCCATTAATAGTTTCGTCATTTACTTCTAAGGCATCCTAAAAAGTCTCTTTAGCATCCTTATTGCTATCAACAGTCTCTTCAAAGTGATCTAGACCTTTTCCATCAAGCATCTCACAATTCTTCAAAAAAATACCCATTACTCATTTATAAAATCATTCCAGCATTTCAGTAATTGTGAAAGCACTTCCCCACTCCTTGGTACCAAATTCTGTATTGGTCAGTCAAAGGGGTGCTGATGCAAAATACCAGAAATTAGTTGGTTTTTAAAAAGGGTATTTATTTGAGGTAGGAGTTTACAGATACCAGGTCATAAGCATAAGTTATTTCCCTCACCAAATTCTATTTTCACGTGTTGGAGCAAGGTGTCTGTTGATGTCTGTGAGGGTTTGGGTTTCCTGGGTTTCTCTCTTCCCAGGTCTTGCTTATCTCTGGGTTCAGGGTTCCTTTCTTCCCAGGGCTTGCTTCTTCCTGGGGCCAGCATTCCTTTCTTCCTCAGGCTTCCTTCTCTTTCCTCTGTGAGCTTACTTCCCAGGGCTCCAGTTTAAGGCTTCAGCCTCAAATTCCAACATCAAAAACCCTTAACTGTGCCCTTTACCATGTCTTTAATTTGTGAGTCATCACTCACCAATGGGGGGGGGGGGAATCAGTGCCCTAATGATGTGGCCCAATCAAAGCCCTAATCATAAGTTAATCACATTCAGGTACATACCAGAATACAAATATAATCCAATATCTATTTTTAGAATTTATAACCATATCAAACTGCTACAGAAGCCCAACTCAGGGAGATCAGACAAGCTTTCAGCATATGAGTTCTTTGTGACAGGGAAATTATAGACTGAGATTTTTTTGTTGTTGTTATTTTAGGTTTTTTATCTGCCATTTTATATTGATTACTATTATTATTTTATGTATTTTATTATTCTTTATTTTAGTCACTAAAACCAGGCACCTTACCTGTGGAGGACTGGCTGCAGGGTGATTGACAGATGAACACTGACAGCCTAAGATGTTTCCTAGGGACCTAAGAGGGAAACCTGTTTTACTTTATTTTTTCCTATTTCTTTGTTCTATCTCTCTCTCTCTTTTGGTAATCTTTTTCTGCTTAGATAATCTATTCTTTTCTCTCCTTCATTTCCCCCTTTCCATTGCTTTTATTTCATTCCAAATTTCTCGTTTGGTCTTCATTTTTTCTTCTCTTCTCTCCATCCAGGTTTTTATTTTATTCTATTTTTTCCTGTTTTCATTGTTCTTTATTACACCTTTTTTCTTATTCTTTTCTATTTGTATGATTTTTCATGTTAATTACTTATTTTTTCTGGTTCTTTTATGATTCCATTTCTATCTATTTTAAATTATTGCTATTATTCTTTTTCTCTCCTCTCTTTCCTTTTCTGTAGTCTTAATATTTTTTCAAATGAAAACAGATAATTACAAGGATATAAAATAAGCAGAACCAAGTGTCATAGAGGAAATAACACAAAACAAAATAAAACCTTAGAGTAGAAACAAAAACAAATGATCTGAATAAGTCTATCAAGATAAATGGAAACTTAGACAACACTAAAAAATTATAAGCCATAATAAGAAACAGGAAGACATGGCCCAGTGTAATGAATAAATTTAAAGCAGGAGATGCAGAATGAACAACTAATCAAGGATGTCCAAACAAAAATCATGAATCAACCTAATGAAGTGAAGGAAAATATTAAGGATATTAAAAAGACACTGACAGCACATACCAAATAAACTGTAAAGATATGTAAAAAAATAATGAATCTGATGGTAATGAAGGACACAATGCAAGAAATAAAAAACATGCTGGAAACACGTAACAGCAGATTTTAACAGGCAAAAGAAAAATTAGTGATGTTGAAGATAGTACATCTTAAATCAGACAGGAGAACAGAGATATAAGAAGAAAAAAATTCAGCAGGGAATCTGAGAATTGGAAAAAAACAAGAAAAATACAAACAAACACATTATAGACATCCCAGAGGGAGGAGAGAAGGGAAATGGGGCAGAAGGAGTGTTAGAGGAAATAATGGCTGAAAATTTCCCAACTCTTCTGAGGGACCTGGATGCACATGTCAAGGAAGCAGGGCACACTCCTAACAGTATAAATGTTAAAAGGCCTAACCAAAGATATATATTTATTAAATTGTCACATGCTCGAAACAAGGACAAAATACTGAAAGCAGCAAGAGAAATGAGATTCATCACATACAAGGGAAACTCAATAAGATTCAGCACTGATTTCTCATCTGCAACTATGGAGGCCAGAAAACAGAGGAATTATATAGTTAAGGTGATAAAAGATAGAACAATGACAGCCAAGAATTCTGAGTCCAGCAAAGCAGGAATTCAAAAGCAAGGGAGTGTGTAAAATATTGACAGATAAGCAGAAATCAAGAGAGTTTGTCAACAAAAAACCTGTCCTTCAGAACTACCAAGGTAGTTCTGCAGGTTGAAAACAAAACAAAACAAAACAAAACAAAAAAACAAAAAAAAAAAGGAGATAGAGGGTTGGAGGAGAGTATAGAAAGGAAGATTTTTAGCAAGAATAGCTAAAATTTAAGAAGGGAAATAAAAATGAAATATGACATATATTCCTAAAGAAAAAATGGCTAAATGTAAGTACTGCCATGACAGTAATAATACTGAATATTAATAGATTAAACTGTCCAATCAAAAGACACAGATTGGCAGAATGGATAAGGAAATAGGACCAATCTATATGCTGTCTACGAGGAACTAACCTTAGACCCAGGGAAACAATGAGGTTGCAAGTGAATGATTGGAAAATGATTTTACAGGCAAAGAGTAAACAAAAAAGGGCAAGAGTAGCTCTACAAATACTGGACAAAATAGACTTTAAATGCAAAACTATTGTAAGAGACTCTATTAGTCAGTCAAAGGGGTTCTTATGCAAAATATCAGAAATTGGTTGGTTTTTATAAAGGATATTAATTTGGGGTAGAAGCTTACAGATATCAGGCCATAAAGCATAAGTTAGTTCCCTCACCCAAGTCTTTTGCCATGTGTTGGAGCATGAGGGCTGCTGACATCTGTCAGGGTTCAGGATTCCTTTGTTCCTCTCTTCCTGGGGCTTGCTTCTATTTCCTCTGTGTGCTTACTTCCTGGGGTTCCAGCTTAAGACCTCAGCATCAAGTTCCAACATCAAAAACCTCTAACTCTGACTTTGCCATATCTTTTATCTGTGAGTCTCCACCTACCAAGGGGTGGGGACTCAGAACGCTACTGACATGGCCCAATCAAAGCCCTACTCATAATATAATCATGCAGTACAGAGCAATTTACAAACATAATCCAGTATCTATTTTTAGAATTTATAACTGTCAAACTGCTACAGAGACAAAGGACTCTATACATTCATAAAAAGGATAATCTATCAGGAAGAAAGAACAATCATAAATATTTATGCACATAATCAGGATGCCCAAAAATTCATGAGACAAGCACTGGAAAAACTAAGTGGAGAAGTAGATACCTCTACAATTATAGTGGGAGACTTTAATAAACTGTTATCACCATTGGAGAGAGTATATCAACAGAGGACCAATAAAGAAATGGAGATCCTGAATAATACATTAGAGGATCTACACCTAAAAGACATATACAGATCATTGCACCCAAATACAGCAGGATATATATTCTTTTCAAGCACACATTGATCATTCTTCAGGCTGGACCACATGCTGGGCCACAGAAAACTCTCAACTATTTCAGAAAGATTGAACTTATACAAAGTAATTTCTTTGACCACAGTGGAATGAAGCAGGAAATTAATAAGGGGCAGCAAACCAAAATAGGTACAAAGATATGGAATTTAACAACACACTATTAGACAATCAGTGGGTCAAAGAGGGAATTGCTAAAGAAATCAGCAACTACCTTGAGATGAATGAAAATTAGAACACAACATATCAAATCCTATGAGATGAAGCGAAAGCAGTGCTGAGATGGAAACTGAGCCATAAATTTCTTCTTAAAAAAGAAGAAAGAGCTAAAATCAAAGACCTAATTGCACACCTGGAGGAACAAGAAAAAAACAAACAAACCAATGAATCCCAGAGCAAGCAGAAAGAAGGAAATGACAAAGATTAGAGCAGAGCTAAATGAAGTTGAGAATACAAAACCACTTGAAAAAAATTAAAGCCAAAAGCTGGTTCTTTGAGAAGATAAAGAAAATTGACAAACCCTTAGCTAGACTAGCAAAGAAAAAAAGAGAGAAGATGCAAATACATAAAATTAAAAATGAGCAGGGGATATCACCACTGACCCCACAGAAGTACAGAGTATCGTAGAGGATATTTTGAAAAACTGTATGCCAAAAACTAGGATAACGTAGATGAAATGGACAACTTCCTAGAAACACACAGGCAGCCTACTTTGAAGAAAGAAGAAATTGATGAACTCAACACACCAGTCACAAGTAATGAGATTGAATTCATCATCAAAAACCTCACAATAAAGAAGAGTCCAGGACCAGATGACCTCACAGGTGAATTCTACTAATCATTCCAGAAAGCAATCCTACTTGAATATTAAAAAAAAAAAAAGAAGTGGTGACAACATTGCCTAACTAATTTGATGATGCCAACATCACCCTAGATACAAAACCACCTTAGGACACCACAAGAAAAGAAAACTACAGCTCAATCCCTCTAATGAATCTGGATGCTAAAATCCTCAAAAAAATACTTGACAATTGTATTCAACAACACACCAAATGAATCAAACAACATGTTCAAGTGGATTTCATCCCTGGTATGCAAGGATGTTTCAACATAAGAACACCAGTCAATGTAACACACAACATTAATAGATTAAAAGGAAAAAATCACATCATTATCTGGTGCAGAAAAAGCACTTGATAAAATACAGCATCCTTTCTTGATAAAAATACATCAAAAGATAGGAATAGTAAGAAACTTCCAACATGATAAAGAGTATATATGAAAAACACACAGTTAACATCATATTCAATGGTGAAATGCTAAATGCTTTCCCTGTAAAATCTGAAACAAGACAAGGATGCCCACTGTCACCATTCTTATTTAATATTGTGTTAGAAGTACTTGCTAGAACACTTAGGAAAGAAAAATATATGAATCATACAATTTGGAAAGAAAGAAGTGAAAATGTCACTATTTATAGATGACCTGATCGTATACATAGAAAGCTGTGAGAAATCTACAACAAAACTTCTAGACTGATACATGAGTTCAGTAAAGTGGCAGGATATAAGATCAACACACAAAAATCAGTCACATTTCTGTACACCAATAATAAGCAATCTGAGGAGGAATCCAACAAAAAAAATTCCATTTATGATAACAACTAAAAGAATCACATATCAAGGAATAAATTAAACTAAAAGTGGAAAGGACTTGTACACAGAAAACTACACAGCATTGTTAAAGGAAATCAAAGAAGACCTAAATAAATGAAAGAATATTCCTTGTTCATGGACTGAAACATTGAACATCATTAAGATGTCTGTCCTACCCAAATTGAGTTACAGAGTTAGTGCAACCCAAATAAAAATTACTACAGAATTTTTTTACTGAATTAGAAAAGCTAATTATGAAATTTATTTTGAAGGGCAAGTGGACCCAAGTAGCCAAAAAATATGATGAAGAAGAAAAACAAAATTGCAGGAATCATGTTACCTAACTTTAAAGCATACTACAAAGCTACAGAAGTCAAACTGCATGGTATTGGTACAAGGATAGACATACTGACCAATGGAACTGAATTGAGAGTTCTGAAATAGATCCTCCCATATAAGATCAACTGATATTTGACAAGGCCACAAGCCCACTCAACTGGGACAGAATCACTTCTTCAACAAATGGTGCAGGGAGGACTGGATATCCATATCCAAAAGAATGAAAGAGGATCAACATTTAAAGTCCTTTACAGAAATTAACTCAAGAGGGGTCAAAGATCTAACTAAGAGAGCCAAGACCATAAAGCTCCTAAAAGATAATGTAGGGAAGCATCTAGTCTCATAGATGCTTATAATAGGAAATGGTTTCATACATTTTACACCAATAGTCTAAGTTAAAAAATAAAAAAATAGGTGGGAGTTTAAAAACTTTTGCATTTCAAAGGATTTTGTCGAGGAAGTGAAATGGTGGCCTACTCAATGGGAGAAAATACTTGGTAATCATTTATCTGGTAAGGGCCCAATTTCCAGCATATATAAAGAAATTCTACATCTTAAAAATAAAAAGACAAACAATCCACTTAAAAAATTGTCGAGGGGGCACAGGTATGGTTCAAGCAATTGAGCATCTGCTTCTCAAATGGGAGATGTTGGGTTGAGTTCTTGGTGCTTCCTAAAAATAATTAAAAAACAAACAAACAGCAAGCAAGCAAACAAAAAACAACTCAGGAGAGCTCATGTGGCTCAGTGGTTGATCTCTGACTTTCCACATACATGGTCCCAGGTTCAATCCCTCTCCCCAGCACCTCAAAAGAAAAAATGGGCAAGAGATTTGAATAGACACTTTTCTGAAGAGGAAATACAAATGGCTAAAAAGCACATGAAAAGATGCTCAACATCACTAGCTATTAGGGAAATGCAAATCAAAGCTACAGTGATATATTATCTTACACTTATTAGACTGGTAGCTATAAAAAATAAGAAAAACAGAGAACTACAAGTGTTGGAAAAATGTGGAGGAAAGGAAATCCTGATCCCCTGCTGGTGGGAATGTAGAATGGTGCAGCCATTATGCAGGATGGTTTGACAGCTCCTCCGGAAGCTATAGGGAAACCTTCTTATCCAGCAATCCCAATAGTGGCTAAATACCTAGAAGAATTGGAAGCAGGGACATGAACATATATATGCACACCAATGTTCATAGTGGCATTGTTCACTATTGCCAGAAGTTGGAAGCAACCAATGTGCCCATCAAGAGAGGAATGGATAGGCAAATTGTGTTATATACATACAATAGGATATTACTCAGTTGTAGGAAGGAATGAAGAATTGACACATGGGCTAGCATGGATGAATATTGAAGACCTTATTTTGAGTGAAGTAAGATAGTCACTAAAGGACAAATATTATGTGACCTTATTTATATGACCTAAGCAAATTGAGCAGACTTGCTGAACTAGAGTCTGAAAGATAGATTATTAGGAGGCAGAAAGGGAGTAGGATGTAGTGAGTCAATGCTCAATATGGGCAAAACCTATGATAAGGTTGAAGGGGGTGGGTTGGCAGTTGGTTGGGGTGATAATAGTGCAGGTTTGTGAATGTGAGGGTGAGTAGGTTGGGGGAGGTTAGATTGGACCAGTCATGGACCTGGGGGGAGGGCTGGAGGAAAGAAGAGGTGAACACTTGGGATTTGTAGGTTGTAGGTTGTCAGTGGTGGGGAACTACAATGGTGGGGAATCAGATGTAGCTTAGTGGTTGAGTGTCTGCTTCCCACATACGAGGTCCAGGGTTCAATCCCTAGTGACTCCTAAAACAAACAAACAAAAGAAAACACACAAAAAATCCTACCATGGTGAGAATGTTCTTTTAGCACATACAGCATGGGGGTTATTGTTGCAGGGCATCAGGGACAGGCAAGTATGTGGGAAAAGGCTCATCTACGTTCATGTTTCTATGGAATATGAAATTGTTCATCTTGTCATAGGCTGTTATCTCTGTGAGTGGAGACCAACACAATAAACAAGAAAATATTATACTCCCTTCCTGAGGAGAACTGCTAGGTTCTCAAACTGAAGGGCAAGAGTCTCTCAAGAATATTGGTAGTGCCTAACCAAAGAAGATGGGCCAATATGTCAATCCCTCAATATTAATGCATGTAAATATGAAGCTTATTCTTCAAAAGTGTTACCTAGTGGTAACCATGGTGTATTAGTCAGCCAAAGGGGTGCAGATGCAAAATACCAGAAATCAGTTGGCTTTTATAAAGCATATTTATTTGAGGTAGAAGCTTACATTTACCAGGTCATAAAACATAAGTTACTTCCCTTACGAAAATCTTTTGCCAAGTGTTGGAGCAAGATGGCTGCCAATGTCTGCCAGGATTCAAGTTTCTTGGGCTCCTCTCTCCATGGGGCTTGCTTCTTTCTGGGCTCAAGTTTCCTCTCTTCCCAGGGCTTTCTTCTCTCCAGGCTTGAGATTCCTTTCTTCTGGGACTTGCTTCTCTTTCCTCACAACCAACCTCCTCTGTGTGCTTACTTCCTGAGGCTCCAGTTCAAGACTCCAACATCAAAACTCCAACTCTGTCCTTTGCCATGTATTTTATCTGTGAGTCCCCACCCACCAAAGGGTGGAGACTCAACACCCTACTGATGTGGCCCAATCAAATCTAATCATAATTTAATCATGCCCAGGTATGGACCAGTTTACAAACATAATCCAATATCTATTTTTGGAATTCATGAACCATATCAAACTACTACATTACACCTTCTGAACTCCAAAAATACATTACAATATTTTTTAAAAACCTTAAATCATTAGCAAAAATAAGTATAGAATCACACAGCAATTGGTTTATTGAAATATGGTTTGTCTTGGGGCAAATTCCCATCTGCTATAGGCCTCTGAAACTTACAAAACAATTTATCTGCTTCCAATACAGAAATGAACAAAGGATAAACATTTTCATTATGATAAGGAGAAACTGGGAGGGAAACCTGTGTTATGGGTCCAGAACAGTTCAGTAAACCTGAATGGCATCTTCTACTAGATTTCAAAGTCTGAGTCATTCTTAAGATGTTGGTTTCTTCTCCTAGGTTTCTCATGAATACCCACACTTTCCACAGGCTTGCCCAATGACCATTTTCTTGGATCCACCCTCATCAAGCATCTGGGTGTTAGCCAAGCTCTGGATCTCACCCTCTGAGAGCATTGTGGTTGTTGCCACACTTTACCCAACCCAATATTTGGGTTAGAGACTTAACCCCCCTAGTACAGTGAAGTGAAGGCATCATCCTCCCTAACCTTTGGCTTTCAGACTCAACTGTCGCAGAGCAATGAGTTGACCACCTGGCCTTCCCTAATCCATGGGACAGGGCCCCCCCTCTCAGACCTATGGAATGCTGACCTGAACTGCTCTAATCCTTGAGGAATGTGCACCACTCGCTCTGTACCCTGGGGCAGAAAAACTCTCCCCAAATATTGGGTGGGTATATTCACTTTCTTCAGTTGCTGGTGCAAACTCATCCTCTCTGTACACATGGGTGAGGTTTCTCTCTTGGCCCAAGGGATGTCTTAATTCCAGATCTCAGCTTCCATGTTTTTCCTCATAATGCTGTTTCTCCTTCAATCTCTCTTTTCCATGTCCCTTTTAGTTCAAGCTGATAGTGGATTTGTTCATACAGCTCTCTCAAAAAGCTTATCGGTTTAGCATGCAAGAAGCAGGGGTCCAAGCCATCAGACAGTAAGACTTTCCACAAGTCTTTCCAAAATAACACATTCTGAGTTTAGTTAAGTCTTCAAATGGGGCACTGTCTTCTGAGGACTTGATTTCCATAGGCTTGGAATTTCTGGAATCAGCTTCTGGTTTCTTTGTGGCCAACAATTCCATCCTCGACTTATCTCACTCATCTTGTATTTTGCTATAAGCTCCAAGGAGAAGCCAAGCCACATTCTCCAAGTTTACTTTGGAAAGTTCTTCAGCTAAATGCTCAGGCTCATCATTTTCAAATTCTCCCTTCCATAAAACATCATGTGCCAATCTTGCTAAATTCTCTTGTGTCTTTAAAATGTGGATTGCCTTTCCTCCAGTTTCCAATAATAGTTTCATCATTTACTTCTTTTTTTCTCCCTCTCCTTCCCTACATTTCTGTTTTTGATGTCTGTATCCATTTGCTTTGTGATCATCTGTGTCTATTTATCTCTCTCTTTTTTTGAATTCTTATCTTGTTTTCTCCTTTAGGATTCACCAGGATTCTATCCTGGGGACTTATGATGTAGAGACAGGTTCCCTGTCATTTGTGCCACCCCAGTTTCTGGTTTCTGTTGCATCTTGCCTTGACTCTTCCCTTCATCTCTCTTTTTGTTTCATCATTGCCTTACTGCATGGCTCATCATGTGAGCAATGCCTTGCTGTGCAGGCACACCTTTACCAGGGGGCCCCAGGATTTGAACCTGGGTCCTCCTGTATGGTGGATGGAGGCCCAATCACTTGAGCCACATTCACTTCCCCATCATTTAATTCTAAGGCCTCATAAAAAGTCTCTTTAGAGTCCATATTACTATCAAAAATTTATCCAAAACATAGTAGGCCCTTTCTACCAAGCATCTCACAATTACTCCCCAAAATAGCCCTTACCCACTTATAAAAACATTCCAGCATTTTGGTAATTTCAAAAGCACTTCTCCACTCCTCAGTACCAAATTCTGTATAGGTCAGCTGAAGGAGTGCTGATGCAAAATACCAGAAACTGGTTGGTTTTTGTAAAGGGTATTTATTTGGGGTAGAAGCTTACAGTTACCAGGCCATAAAGCATAAGTTACTTCCCTCACTGTGGTCACCCCTCGGGCTGAGGTGTGGTTTGCTGGCCTGGCGGGGGAGCAGCCGCGGCAGGCCAAGCCACTGCCCCCATAATAGGGTGGCTGGTCGGACTCACCGCCACCCCTGAAGGGAGCTCGGCATGGGCGCAGAGTGCCCTCGGGTCTCCCCTTCTCGGCAGCCATGCTTCCGCGGCCGCCCCTCCTTCCGGATCGTGCCACAGGATACCTGTGGGGCGGCACCCTTCTTCTTCTTTCTCCCTGTGCAGGCGCAGGGCGGAAAATTCCAGTCTGCCCTTTTCCCCTCCCCCGACAGCAGCAACAGCCAGGTGTGGGCGGAAAAATCCAGTCTGCCCTTTTCCCTCCCCCTGACAGCAGCAACAGTCAGGCGTGGGCGGGAAACTCAAGTCTGCCCTCTACCCCAGCAACAGCAGCCACCAATCACTAAACCCTGCCACTTCCCCCAGCAACAGCGACAGCCAATCCCTAATCACCACCCCTCCCCCATCCAGTACCTCCCACCGACATTTCTCCGGCAACCAATCAGAACAGGGCATGGCTTCGACCAATCAGCCTTCCCCAGCCCCTATAAAACTGTTGCCTCTCCCTCAATAAAGTGGACTTGCGTGTTTACCTTGTCTCCGCGGTAGTTCTTCTGCCGTGCGCCCTCCAGTCCTGAGAGCCCCCGACAAGGGCCTGGCCTCCCTTGTCCCCAGTTCATTGCCTGCTTCTCCGGGTGACCCCTTCGTCGCCGGCTTTGCCGGGCGACCCCGTCAGCCGAACCGCGCAACCCCTGTGAGACCCATCCCTCGTCTGCTGCCGGACCGACCCCTCGTCCCAAGTGGGACCGACCCCTCGTCCCAAGCGGGACCGACCCCTCGTCCAGAGCTGGACCGACTCCTCGTCCGCAGCCAGACCCCACCTCTACCGACCGAGCAAACCGTTGCACCTCACCAAAGTCTTTTGCCATGTGTTGGAGCAAGATGGCTGCCAATATCTGCCAGGGATCAGGCTTCCTGGGTTCTTTTTTTCGGGGCTCAGGGTTCCTTACTTCTCAGGGGCTTGCTTCTCTTTCCTCACAACAAAACTCCTCTGTGTGCTTACTTCCTGGGGTTCCAGCTCAAGACTCCAACATCAAAACTTCAACATCAAGAAATCCAACTCTATCCTTTTCCATGTCTTTTATCTATCATCAACACCCTATTGATGTGGCCCAATCAAAGCCCTAATTATAATTTAATCATGCCCAAGTACAGACTAGTTTACAAACATAATCCAATATCCATTATTTGGAATTCATGAACCATAGCCAACTACTACATGTGGGTTCCCAAGGAAGGGAGAAGGAAGAATAGACTGAGCAGGGGCATTTTAAGGCATTGAAATTGTTTTCCATGAATGTGTGATGATGGATACAGGTAATTATGCATTTTGATAGGACTTATAAAAGTGTACAGTACAGAAAGTCAGCCATAATTTAAACCATTGACCATGGTTGGTGGCAATGCTTCAATATTTGTTCATCATTTGTAAAAAATGCACCATACTCATGTAAGATGTTACTAATAGGAATAAATATGAAAGGGGAAGTGGGTGGGGTATATGGGAATACCCTATATTTCCTATGTGACTTTTCTGTTACAAAAAGCTTCTTTGAAAATAAAGTGAAAAAAATAAGGAGAATCTATAGAAGGAAGTGTCCCTGTACATAAAAGATAAGAGATCACATGTGTATGGAACAATGAAAAAAAAATTTTTAATTTATGCATAAATTATTTTATTTTTTTATAGTTGTGATTATTTTTATTTTTCTTACTTTGTTTTTAGAGAGGTTTTAGATTACAGAAAGCTCACAACTGTGGCAGGAGCAGATCACTGGTGTGGGGTGTCGGTGGTGGTGGGATATGTGAGGATGTGAATACCTGGGGCATGCCTCTATGGAATATGAAAATGTTCAAGTGGTCAGGGGCGTTATCTCAGTGGATGAAGACCCACAAAATAATCAAAATAATATTTAGTTTTCATCCTCAGGAGTCCTAAGAATATAAGGGCAGTGCCTGGTGAAGGAGAACACACCAACATGCAAGGCTTTTAATATTTTTTTTAAGTTCCTAATTTTATTATTTTTTTATTTTTATTTTTATTTTTATTCACTTTTTAAAAATATTACATTAAAAATATATGAGGTCCCCATTCACCTCCACCGCCCCCACCTCACCACTCCCCCCACAGCAACACTCTCCCCCATCATCATGACACATCCATTGCATCTGGTGAGTACATCTCTGGGCATCGCTGCACATCATGGGCAAAGGTCCACATCATAGCCCAGACTCTCCCACGTTCCATCCAGTGGGCCATGGGAGGATCTACAATATCTGGTAATTGTCCCTGCAGCACTACCCAGGACAACACCAAGTCCTGAAAATGCCTCCACTTCTGATCTCCTCCTCCCATTCCCCGCACCCAGCAGCCACCATGGCCACTTTTCCCACACCAATGTCACATTTTCTCAATTACTAACCACAATAATTCATGAATAGAATATCAGTAAGTCCACTCTAACCCTTACTGTATTCCTCCTTCCTGTGGACCTTGAATTGGTTGTGTCCATTCCACATCTATGTCAAGAGAGGCTTAGATTCCACATGGATACTGGATGTAATCCTCCTGCTTTCAGTTGTAGGCATTCTAGGCTCCGTGGTGTGGTGGTTGCCATTCTTCAACTCCATGTTAGCTGAGTGGGGTAAGTCCAATAAACCAGAGTGTAGGAGCTGAAGTCTGTTGAGATTCAGGGCCTGGCTATCACATTGTCAGTCCAGAGATTCAGATCCCCTAGATATACCTCAAACCCCAGCAACAACTACAATTCCAGTAAAGTAATAGGAAAGACTTGTGAAAAGAGCTCACATCTGAGTCCAGCTCCATCACGCAGAAACACCAACTCCAAAGAAGGGCCAACTGACATGGCAGTGAGCTCCATCTGCCTTGGCCATAAAACCTCCGGGTCTCTTTAGCTCTCAAAAGAAGCAATACCTGGGGTTGTATCTACTTTATCTGTCTCTGAGACTCTGCTCAGGTGTGCATAAGGGCAATCCTTCTGACAAGCTCCAGACTCTTTTTTAGAGACTCATAGCCATATAAACTCATTTGTCATTTCCATTTCCCCCTTAATTTAGGTCAAAAAGCATTTTAAACTCCTATTATTATATGTAGACAGGGATATTCTGTTGGTCCACGTTGAACCTTTAATTCAAGGTCATTTTCTAGTTACGTCATCAGCTGGTACTTGGTAGTGATCCCTTGGCACCAGGGAGGCTCATCCTGGGTGTCATGTCCCATGCTGGGGGGAAGGCAGTGCATTTACATGCTGAGTTTGGCTTCAAGACTGGCCACATTTGAGTAACATGGAGGCTGTCAGGAGGGAACTCCTAGGCACAGTGCTGCTCTAGGCCTTGTTCTTATTTCAGGTGTATAGCCTCACAAGCATAGCCATTAGTATCAGGGGCTCACTGTTGGACCCTCATTCCTTCCTAGTCCTTGCCGTTGCACCCGGGGGACTGCTGCTGCTCCCCTAGGGACCATGAGAGAGTGCCCCTGGCCAGGAACCCAGCACCCCCCCAGCTGTTGTTCCCAACTGTCTCCACTATGAGTATATCCAATCATTTCTATGCAACTTGGACACATGCCCTGTATAACTCCCTGTCAACCATATGTCCCTTGTCAATAACATCCCATACCAGTATTCCTCCACTGCCATTGTTGAACCACTCTGTGATCCAAAACTTCCTGAAAAGTGAAGCCCAGTATAATGTCAGGTTCCCTTAATAGTAAAATGGAATATAGTGATGAATTTAAAGGTTAGATATAGAATACATATTGATTTGGAAAAATTCTACACCCTATCTTTTTCTTTTCTTTTTTCCTAATTATTGAGCTTCTCTTCACAAGAGCCCTAGATCACAGTAATTCATACATACAATATACAGTACTCCCACATAGCCAATATAAAACCTTTTCCCTTCCACAGCAATAATCTTTTAACTTATTCATACCATATTTGCTGAAACTGATGTACAGATATTGAGACAATAGCTTTTAAACAAGGTAACATTTGTGTTTACAATGTGGTTTATATTTTAGGTTATACAATTTTCTAAATTTTTAGTTATCCTATGTTTTACATTATGGTTTACATTATTAGTCTGTCAGCCCCTATATATTTTTGTTGTAATATTACATGTTTTATATCCATCCTTGTGTACTCTTGTGAAACACTTCTATTGCCCTCACAGTAACGTTGGTTCCATCTATTCAATATCTATTTCCCCCTCCCCTTGGCGCCCACAGTGATAGTCAATCTTCATTTCTTGAGGAGCCATGTTCAGAGATATTTGCAACAGTGTTGAGGGCTTGACTTGCTCAACTGCCCTAATGCCCTGGGAGCCACCATTTCTCTTGAGAGATACAGTTCCCTCTATTTGATGGCATTAGTCCTCCCCAGGATGTGGGTATACCTTCACTCTCGTTATATGGGTCTCTACCCAAAGGTATAACCCACTCTGGCAAAATGAGCATTCACATATTCCCTAGGAGTCTGTCCTACATCAGATTATCCCCTTTAAGTATCTTAAACAGGTAATTTTCCTAATTATATTTTGAAAAGGTTTTCTCAGCATTATACTCTCAACCAACACCTGACAATCTCCTATGTTCATATGTTGCCCCACCCTCCACCCAATTTCTTGGGCAATATTACCCATCCGCCCATCCCTAGCCCCCCTCAATCCTCCAAAGCCCCACCCAAAGGTAACCCTACGCCCCCATTTTATCCCTTCCTTGTAATATACTTACCTCCAGCTTATCATAGATTTCACCTATGTAGATGTCAGCTTACATCCTTCCTCTACCCCCTGATTTCCTGTAAGCCTATCTTCCAGTCACTAG
Organism: Dasypus novemcinctus; assembly: GCF_030445035.2. Taxonomy (NCBI): domain Eukaryota; kingdom Metazoa; phylum Chordata; class Mammalia; order Cingulata; family Dasypodidae; genus Dasypus; species Dasypus novemcinctus. Next base: position 17,396,185 of record NC_080684.1, read on the forward strand.
CTCTCTGAGGCATCTTGGTTTACTTATTTCATATCATTGAGGTCATGTAGTATTTGTCCTTCAATAAGGTTCTTAATATTGATGGTTGTACTTATGAACTTTGTTCTTTTGAAATTGAAACTTATCAAAGTATTATATACTACCTGAGAGTTACCTCCTGAAAACCTCTTTGTTGCTCTAATATGGGTTCTGTCTAAGCCAAACTCAGCATACCTTCCCCCATGGCATGGGAAATGACTTTCGGGGATGAGACTTCCTGGAACCAATGGACTGTTACCAAGCAGCAACTAGCAATGCATTTGGAAAAAGATCTAAAAGAAAAGGAGGAAATATTATGGTTAAGAGATTTCAAAAGAGTCAGAAGGTCATTCCAGAGGTTACACTTATGCACACCTTAGAAGGATCTCACTGACTGCTGTAGAAAACAGTGCCTCAAGCAGGGGCTCCTGAGGGCTCTAGAGACAAGTGGACATGATAGGCAGGGCAGACAACCCTTGCAGTTTGGTAACCTGTCAGTGGGCTGTACCTTGGAATATATGATAACCTAACCCCCAATGTTTTGGAGATGGACTCATTTATAATTTCCTCCACATGGTTCTTAGGCACTGTTATTTGAACTTATAGTTAGCACTGTAATCATTAAATATGTGTCCCAGGGGCTTAACTCTTCCAGCTGCCAGCTTCATATGCCAGTTGAAGCTGAATCTCAGCAGAGTTGCAGCCAACACCTACACTCCAATTCACCAGACTCAGCCAGGACAACTAGCAAAAGGATAATGATAGACAATGCCCATCTCCCAAAACAGAGGTTATCTACAACTGCAAGCAAGACAGAGCAACCCTCTGCTCCATGGAATCTAACCCCCTCTCAATCAACCAGAGTGAGCATCACCATCCCAAATTCCTCAAGATTGAGGAATGAACAAACTTAAGAGGGGGATGCAACTGGGGGCAAAAGTAGACTTATTATTCTAGTAATGGAAGAACTTGTCTCACTGATATAAAGGCAGTGGTCACCAGAGGTTCTGAGGGGAGGGAGAGGGAAGAACAGGTATAACATGGGCATTTTTAGGAAATTGGAATTATTATGTTGACATTGACATTGCAATGATGCATACAGGCCATATACATTTTGCTAAAATCCATGAAATTGTGTGGTGCAAAGTATAAAACATAATATAAATTATAGACCATATTTAGTAGCAATGCTTCAATAGTGTTCATCAATTGCAACAAATGTATCACACTAATGTGAGATATTGTTAATGGGGAAAAGTGTGAGAGGGGGAGAGAGTGACGTATATGGGAATCCCTATATTTTTGACGTAACTTTTTTTACACTTTCTAAATTAAAGTCAATAGATCACAAAGACCATTACACTAAAAAACATTAAAAAATCATAAGAAAACATGATTTTCCCATATACTCTATTTTCCACCCCATCCCGTCATTTTTGTAAATTGTAATTTTTGAAGATACATACATCACAAAAAAAGGTTACATTAAAAAATATAAGAGGTTCCCATATACACTCACCTCTCCAACCCTCTCCTCCCACATCAACAACCTCCTCCATCATTGTGGCACACTCATCGCACTCAGTGAACACATTTTGGAGCACTGCTGCCCTACATAGATAATAGTGTACACTGTAGTTCACACTCTCTCCCAGTTCATTCAGTAGGTTATGGCAGGGTATATAAAGTCCAGCATCTGTCCCTGCAGTATCATTTAGGACAATTCGAAGTACCAAAAAATGCCCCCACATCACATCTTTTCTTCCCCCTCCCTGCCCTCAGCAACTACTACGGTCACTTTCTCCACATCAATGCTACAGTTTATTCCATTACTAATCACAATAGTTCCATAGTAGAATATCAGTGAGTAAATTCTAATCCATATTTTATTCCTCCATCCTGTGGACCCTGGGATGGTGATGTCCACTTCACCTCTAGATCAAGAGGGGGCTTAGATTCCACATGGATGATGGATACAATTGCTCTGCTTGCAGTTGTTGGCACTCTTGATTCCCTGGTGTGGTGGTTGACCATCTTCACCTTCCTGTTAGCTGACTTGGGTAATTCCAATGAACCAGAGAGTAGGATTTGCAACTCTGCTGAGGCTCAAGGCCCAGCTGGCACATGGGCAGTCCAGAGATTCAAGTCCCCTGAGTATGCACCATCCCTAGTGCCTACCACAGATTCTGTAAGAGTGACAAGAGGCATGTGTAGGAAGGTCACATCTGAGTCCAGCTCCATGACAAAAATAAATCACAAAAATAGATCACAAAGACCATTATATTAAAAAACATTAAAAAATGTTTTTAATGTGTCAGGAGCACAACTTTCAAAGTAGGGTCCTCTGACATGGCACAGAACTCCAAATCCATCTGCCATGACCATATACCATGTGGATCTCTGTAGCCTTCAGGAGAACCAGCTCCTAGAGTTGTATCTACTTTGACTCTCTCTGGGGTCCTGCTGAGGTGTGCATAAGCATGACCACTCTGATGACCTCCTGACTCTTTTTGGAAGACTCTTTGCCATATGTCTTTTCCATTTCCCCCTTTTATGCAAGGCCAAAAAGCAGTTGATCCAATATGTAGGCTGAGATATTCTGCTGGTCTGAGTTGACCCTTTTATTCAAAGTCTCCCTTTTATTCAAGGTCTATTTGTATTTGTGTCACCAGTTAGTGATTGGTAGTATTCCCTCAGTGCTAGTGGGGCTAATCTCCAGGAGTCATGTCCCACGTTGGGGGGAAGGTAATGCATTTACATGCTGAGTTTGGCTTAGAGAGTGGCCACATTTAAGCAACACGGGGGCTTTCAGGAGGTAACTCTTAGGCACCCTGCAGCTCTAGGCCTAGTTCATATTTCAGGTACACAGGTTCATAAGCATAGTCATCAGTATCAAGGGTTCATTATTGGACGATCCTTCCTTGTTGGTCTTTGCCATTGCACTTTGGGGATTATTGTTGTTCCATTGTTCCATTGGGAAATGTGACAGAGCTCCCCTGGTAGGAACTCAGCACTCCATCAGTTAATATTTGTAACTGTAACTACTATAAAAATACCCAACATATATGAGAACATTTTTATGTCCCTTATATACATGCCCTGGAGAACTGTCCCCCCCACTCATGTGCTCCTCATCAATAACACCCCACACCAATGTTCCTCCCCTGCCATAGTTGAGCCTCTCTGTGGTCCAAAACTTCTTCAACAATGAATCCTAATATATTGCCAAATTCAATTAATAGGAAATTGAAATATAGTGATGGGTTTAAAGTTTAGAAGCAGAATACATAATAACTTCAAAATACTAAAATAAAGTAAAAATAAATTGGTATATTAATAAAATTAAAAATATTATAAAGCTTGGTTTTGAATATTTTGCCTTTCATCACTGTAATAGGTGTTGCCCTGTATGTACAGTGGCAAGGCACTTTCTGTCATTTCTTCCTCATTGTCTATTTCTTTTATTTCTAATTTTTAATTTTGTCTACAAAAAAGTTTTAGATCACAGTAATTCACATACACAATATAGGGAACTCCCATATATCCCACATCAAACCTTTTCCCCTTTCCCCAGCAATGATCTTTTTACATGTTCACGTTATATTTGCTGCAGCTGATGTACAGATTTTGAAACATAGCTATCAAACATGGTTCCATTTTGGTTTACATTATGGTTTATATTTTAGACTGTACAAATTTCTAAAGTTTTAGCTTCCTTATGTTTTACATTATGGTTTACATTTTAGCTTATAGACTTTTATACACTTTTGGTGTAATTTAACATGTCCTATATCCATCATTGCATGATCATGTGGAGCACTTCCATTGCCCCCCAGTTGCCCTGCTTCCATCTATTCTATACCTCTCTCCCACTCCCCTCAGGGCCCACAGTGACAATCAATCTTCACTACTTGAGGGACCAGATTTACAGATACTGAAACAATGCCGAGGGCTTGACATACTAGACTGCCCTAACTAATTGGGAGCCCCTGATTCTCTCGAGAGACACAATTCCCTCTATTTGGGAACATCAGGTCTCCCCAGGATGTGGTACACCTTCACATTCACTGTATGGGTCTCCACTCAATGATATAACACATTATGACAAAATGAGCTCTCCCATACTCCCTAGAAGCTTGCCCGTGTACCAGATGCCACCCCCCCTTAAGCACCTTAAACACATAATCATTCCTTATTATATTTTCTTTTCTTTTCTTTTTTGTCTTTATTTATTTTTTTAATATTACATTAAAAAAATATAAGGTCCCCATATACTCCCCACCCCCCTACCAACACTCATCCCCCCATAACAACACCCTCCTCCCTCATTATGAGACATTAATTGCATTTGGTGAATACATCTCTGAGCACCGCTGCACCTCATGGTCAATGATCCACACTATAGCCCACACTCTCCCACAGTCTACCCAGTGGGCCATGGGAGGACACAGAATGTCTGGTAACTGTCCCAGCAGCACCACCCAGGACAACTCCAACCCCCGAAAATGCCCCCACATCGCATCTCTTCCTCCCACTCCCTACCCCCAGCAGCCACAATGGCCACTTTCTCCACACCAATGCCACATTTTCTTCGATTACTAATCACATTAGTTCATGAATAGAATATCAGTAAGTACATTCTAATCCATACTCTATTCCTCCATCCTGTGGACCTTAGAATGGTTGTGCCCACTCCACATCTATATCAAGAGGGGGCTTAGATTCCACATGGATGCTGGATGCAATTCTCCTGCTTTCAGTTGTAGGCACTCTTGGCTCCCTGGTGATGTGGTTGAACTTCACCTCCATGTTAGCTGAGTGGGTTATTTTATTTTCTAAAGAGTTTTCACAACATTATAGCTTCAGACATATACCTGACATTCTCCCATATTCAACTGTTCCCCAAGCCCTGCCCCCAATTCCTTGGGCCATCTGACCCATCCTCTCAACTCTAGCCCCCCTCAAGCCCACAAAACTCCACTGAAAGGTAACCCTATGCCCCTGTCTTATTCCTTTCCTGTACAAATACTTTCCTCCAGCTTATCTTAGACTTAACCCATGTAGGCATCAGCTTGCAACCTTCCTCTCCGCGCCCCCCCCCCAAATTCCTTTAAGCCAATCTTCCAGTCTCTAGCTCTCTGAGACACCTCTGTTTGTTTGTTTCATATCAGAAAGGTCATGTAGTATTTGTCCTTCAAAGTCTTGCTTGCTTGCTTCACTCAACAAAAGGTCCTCAAGATTATCCATGTTTTCAATTGTGCTTGTACTGTATTCATTCTTATAGCTGAGTAGTATCCCATTGTATGTATATTCCACATTTTATTTATCCATTCATCTGTTGATGGTCTTTTGGGTTGATTCCAACTTTTGGCAATAGTGAATAATGCTGCTATGAACATTGGTGTGCATGCATCCGTTTGTGTCCTTATCTTCAGTTCTTCTGGGTATATACCCAGCAGTGGAATTGCTGGATCATATGGCAAATCTATAGCTAACTTTTTGAGAAACTGCCAAACTGACCTCCTGAATGGCTGCATCCTTCTGCATTCCCACCAGCAGTGGATGAGTGTTCCCATTCCTCCACATTCTCTCCAGCACTTCTGGTTTTTTAATAGCTGCTAGTTTTATGGGAGTAATTTGGTATCTCATTGGAGTTTTGATTTGCATTTCTCTAATAGCTAGTGATTTTGAGCTTTTTTTTCATGTGCTTTTGAGCCATTTGTATTTCTTTAGACAAGCATCTGTTCAAATCTTTGTCCCATTTTTAAAATGGGTTGCTTGTCTTTTTTATTTTCAAGATATAGGAGTTCTTTATATATGCAGGATATAAGTCTCCTATCAGATATATGGCTGTCAAATATTTTCTCCCATTGTGTAGGCTTTCTTTTCACTTCCTTAACAAACTCCTTTGAGGTCTAAAGGCTTTAATTTTGAGGAAATCCCATTTATCTATTTGTTTTTTTTCTGCTTGTGCTTTTGGTATGAAGCTCATGAAGCCATTTCCTATTACAAGGTCCTGTAGATGCCTCCCACATTGTTTTACAAGGTCTTTGTTCTTGGCTCTTACATTTACATCTTTGTTCCATCTTGAGTTGATTTTTGTATAAGGTATGAGATGGTAATCCTCTTTCCTTCTTTGCATATGGATATCCAATTCTCTAGGCACCATTTTTTGAAGAGGCCATCCTCTTCCAGTTGAGTGGGCTTGGTGGCCTTGTCAAATATCAGATGAATGTATATATGAGGATCTATACCTGAACTCTCAGTTTGTTCCGTTTGGTCAGTGTGTCTATCATTGTGCCAATACCAAAACATTTTCACTACTGTAGCTTTGTAGTATGTTTTGAAGTCCAATATTGTGATTCCTCCAATTTCATTTTTCTTTTTCAGTATGTCTTTGGCTATTTGGGGTCTCTTTCCTTTCCAAATAAATTTCATAGTTTTTCTAGTTCATTAAAAACTACCATGTTGTTTTTTTTGGGATTGCATTGAATCTGTAGATCAGTTTTGGTAGGATAGACATCTTAATATTATTTAGTCTTCCTATCCATAAACACGGTATATGCTTCCATTTATTTTGGTCTTCTTTGATTTCCTTGAAGTGTTGTGCAGCTTTCTGTGTATAAGTCTTTTACATCATTAGTTAAATTTATTCCTCAGTATTTGATTTTTTAATTTCCTATGTAAATGGTATTTGTTTTTTGATTTCCTTCTCAGATTGCTCATCATCAGTGTACAGAAGTGCTATTGATTTTTGTGCATTGATCTTATACCCTGCCACTTTACTGAACTCATTTATACGTTCTAAAAGCTTTGTTGTAGACTTCTCAGGACTTTCTATGTGTAGAATCATGTCATCTGCAATAGTGAAATTTTGACTTCTTCCTTTCCTCTTTGGATCCCTATTTTATCTGTGTCTTGCCTCAGTGCTCGAGCAAGTACTTCTACACAATGTTCAATAGAAGGGGTCATAGTGGGCATCCTTGTCTTGTTCTTGATCTTAGAGGAAAAGATTTTAGGATTTTCCTTTGTAAATGATGTTAGCTGTGGGTTTTTCATATATACCCTTAACCATGTTCAGAAAGTTTCCTTCTATTCCTATCTTTTGCAGATTTTTTTTTTAATCAGGAAAGGGTGCTGCATTTTGTCCAATGCTTTTCCTGCATCTAAAAATATGATCTTGTCATTTTTTCCTTCAATCTGTTTATGTGTTGTATTACATTAATTGATTTAGTTATGTTGAACCATCCTTGTATACCAGGAATGAAACCCACTTGGTCGTGGTATATAATTTAATTAATATGTTGTCGAATATGGTTAGCAAGTATTTTGTTGAGGATTTTCACATCTAGATTCATTAGAGATATTGGTTTGAAATTTTCCTTTCTTGTGGTGTCTTCATTTGGCTTTGGTATTAGGGTAATATTGGCATCATAAAATGATTTAGGCAATGTTCCTTTTATGTGCATTTTTTGGAAGACTTTAAACAAGATTGGTGTTAGTTCTTTTTGGAATGTTTGGTTGAATTCAACTGTGAAGCCATCTGGCCCAGGGATTTTCTTAGTTGAGAGGTTTTTAATGACTGATTCTATCTCTTCACTTGTGATTGGTTTGTTGAGGTCATCAATTTCTTCTTTTGTCAATGAAGGCTGCTTATGTGTTTCTGGGAATTAGTCCATTTCCTCTAAATTGTCATTCTTGTTGGAATATAGCTTTTCAAAGTATCCTCTTATGAGAGTCTTTATTTTGGGCGGGGGGGGGGTCAGTTGTGATATCCCCTTTCTCATTTCTTATTTTTTGTATTTGCATCTTCTCTCTTTTTTTCTTTGTTAGTCTAGCTAAGGATTTGTCCATTTTATTGATCTTCTCAAAGAATCAGCTCTTTGTTTTATTTTTTCAAGTGCTTTCTTACTTTCTATTTCATTTAGTTCTGCTCTGATCTTTGTTATTTCTTTCTTTTTTCTTCCTTTGGGGTTAGTCTGTTGTTGTTTTTTTTACTAATTCCTCCATTTGTGCACTTAGTTCTTCAATTTTAGCTCTTTCTGCTTTTTTGACTTATGAGTTTATGGCTATGAATTTCCCTCTCAGTACAGCACTTGTTGCATCCCATAAGTTATCATTTTCATTAGTTTCAAGGTAGTTATTGATTTCTTTTGAGATTTCCTCCTTGGCCCACTATTTTTCTAAGACCGTGTTGTTTAACTTCCATATCTTGGTTCCAAATCTAGGTCTCTAGCCTTTGCAGATTTCCAGCTTCATTCCACTGTAGTCAGAAAAATATTTTGTAGGATTTTAATCTTTCTAAATTCATGAGACTTTCTTTGTAGCCTCACATGTGGTCTATCTTGGAGGATGATCCATGTGCACTTGGGAAGAATGTATATCCTGCTGTATTTGGGTGCAGTGTTCTGTATATATCTATTTGGTTCAGATCCTCTAATATATTGTTCAAAGTCTTTGTTTCTTTATTGATTCTCTTTTAAGATGTTCTCTTCAATGGTGATAGTAGTGTGTTAAAGTCTCCCATTAAAATTGTAGAGGCATCTATTCCTTCACTTAGTTTCTCCAGTGTTTGTCTCATGTATTTGGAGGCACCCTTGTTAGGCGTATAAATGTTTATGATTGTTCTTTCTTCTTGAAAGATTAACACTTTTACTAAGATGTACTGTCCATCTTTGTCTCTCACATTTAAAGTCTATTTTTTCCAATATTAATATAGCTACACCTGCACTTTTTTGGTTATTGTTTGCCTGTAAGATTGTTTTCCAGCCATTCACTTTCAATCTCCTTGAACCTCTTGGTCTAAGATATGTTTCTTGTAGACAGCATATAGATGGGTCATATTTCCTTATTGAATCTTCCAATCTGGGTCTCTTAACAGTCAAGGTTAATCCATTGACATTCATTGTTATTACTGTCAAGGAATTACTTACATTAGCCATATTTTCTTTGGATTTGTGTTTGTCATATGTTTGATTTCCCCCCCCCCCTTTTTTTTTTGTTTTAGTTGATCTTACACTCTCCTCCAGCTCTGTCTCTCCTGTTTTTTTCTTTCCTCCTGCAGAACTCTCTTTAATATTTCCTGAAGGGCATGTTTCTTGTTGCCATACTCTCTTAGTTTCTTTTTATCTGTGAATATTTTGAACTCCCCTTCATTTTTGAAAGCTAACTTTGCTGGATAGAGTATTCTTGGTTGGAAATTCTTTTCTTTTAGTATCTGGACTATGACATATCACTGCCTTCTTGCCTTCATGATTTCAGTTGAAAAATCAGCACTTAGTCTTATGGAGTCTCCCTTGTATGTGATAGTTCTCTTTTCTCTTGCTGCTTTTGATATTTTCTCTTTGTCTTGAGCAGTGGATAACTTGACAAGTATATGTCTTGTGGTAGGTCTGTTGGGATTTATGCTGTTTGGGGTGCGTTGTGCTTCTTGGATATGTACATGCATCTTCCTCAATAGGTTTGGGAAATTTTCAGTCATTATTTCCTCCGACACCCTTTCTATCCCCTTTCCCTTCTCTTCTCCTTCTGGGATGCCTATGATGCATATGTGCATTTTGCATTGTCATTCAGGTCCTTAAGTTCTTGCTGGATATTTTCTATCTTTTTATCAATAATTCTATTATCTGTTTGATTTCAATGCACTGTCTTCCACATCACTAATACTTTCCTCTGCCTCTTCAATTCTACTGTTATTTGCAGAGTATTTTTTATGTCTTGGATTGTGCTGTTGATTCCATCATATCTATTATCTTTTTGTGCATGAATACACTTTCTTCTGTATGCTCTCCAAGTGTTTTCTTAAAATACTTAATCTTTTCCTTCACTTCATTGAATTTGTCCATGATACATGTTTTGAGAGTTTTAATTATTTGTTCGGTGTTCCAATTCTCTTCCTGGTTTTTAGTTTGTTCATTGGATTGGGCCATGTTTTCCTGGTTATTGGTATAGTCTGTAGTTTTTTGTTGCTTCTGGTCATCATTTTATCTTGTTGGGTTTATTTACTTGATTAGCTTCTTCATCTTGGGGTTTAATTAGTTGTTGTTTTTATGTGCGCATTAAGTCTTCTCTTTGTCACTTTGTTCTTCTTATTCTATTTCCTTGTTGTTGGCTAAGTTCCCTTGAAGGAAAATATTAGGGCCAGTGAAAGCAAAAGGGTAAGAAAATAAAATATAATGGTATTGATAGTGAATGTTAGCAGAAGAACCATGTGAGATCTAGGAGAATGGATATTGAACTGTGTATAGTTGTAACTGTAAAAATGTGGAGTACCTATAACGAGATAGTAAACTGAATATGGGGAGGAATATATTATGAATTAAAAGGACTGGGTGGTCAGGAGAGAGGGAAAGAGAAAAGAAAGGAAAGTAATATAAAGAGTGAATAAACAATAGAAAACAGATTAGAGGTATTAGAGATAAAAGTCAGAAATACTGGGGGCTGAACAAAGAGAGGTGGAATGAAAGAGAAACGATAAATGATTGAGGATAGAATGATGTAAAGGAAAGGGGATAGCACTGGTAGCCAAAATCACTACACACAGAAAAAAGGAAATTGAGGATGAGGAAGCACAGCAAATAAGAAATGTTGCCTGCAGCACCTAATATAAAAAAAGGAAAACTTAAAAATTTTAAAAAAGCAAGGAAAAAAAGAAAAAAAAAAGGGCCATGGGAGGGCGGGGAGGGATAAAGGGGAAAGAAAAACAAGAAAACAAAGCAGCAAAGAAGACTAGATAAGGCCTCAGGCAAGGAATCCTCTTTGTAAATAAATAAACTGGTTAGGAGTCTGGCATTTCCCCTTTTTCCCTTCCTCACTTCTCTCTCTCCCATGGCAGCAGGAAGGCTGCATGAGGGCTCCTGTTAGAAATTCAAATGGGTCCCTGGTGAACCAACTCACATCAGAAAATAATCTCTTAATTTCTTGAAAGAGAGCACCCACCCCTTGCCAGGAACCCTAAATATGCTATTGGAAGCCTGCAAAGCCTGCCCTACCGTCCCTCTCCCCAAGTTTCTTATCCCAGGATGTTTAGGTAAATGGGGCTTTCTCAGCAGATTCGCCTCTCCTCTCTTCCTAGGCTCTCCCCAAAACAGCTGATATACTCCTCCAAACTCAATAAAAGGGGGGACCAGAAAATTGAACCTGCACTCCTTGGGCCCCTCTGTACCTCCCACCTAACTCTCCCACTCCTGGAGTTATTGTGCAACCAGTGGGGTAGGGAAATGCCGGGTTTCGGGAGTGCTCATCTCAGGAAACAGAGCCCAGGGAGAATGTGGCCTCGAGGCATGTAGGTCTGCAAAGTGTGGGTTGTGGGGACTGAGGGAACAGGGATTTGGGGTTCATGCATTTGGGGAAGACGGGGCTTGGGAACGCAACCTCAACACTGGCAGCTCTCCGGGAGCGCTATACCCTCAGCCCTAGGGGGAAGGGATTTACCTTCCTATGGCTTCCGAGTTCAGTGTTAGAAACCTGCTGTTCTACCTTGAGTAAGCAGTAATTCTGCTGCAGTCTCTCCAGATCAATGTCGAGACAGCTCCTGCCCTGTAGGTTCCCGAAACAGCCTGCTCTGCCAGAATTCCATCACCACACAGCCGGTACTTCACGGGAGAGATGATGACAGTGCACTTACTCAGATGCCATCTTCCAAAACCCTGATGTAACATTTATGTAACTTAAGCTTCTTTAAAAATAAAGAATTTAATAAAAATAGAAAAAATTAAAGACTTAAGGACCCTAAGGCAACGGTCAGTTTGATCCTCAAAATTTTGCCAAATCTGAAGCTGCTTAAGGCAGGAGACTGAAGGAAAGCCAAAGCTGTGAAAACAGAGCAGAGTATCTACTTCCATTCAGGGCTGAAGGGACGAGGACTCACCTGGGGATTAGCCCTGTGAACACATGAAGCTCCCACTTCATACCTTTAATGACCACACCTTAGGAAACAGAGCAACTAGAGATAGAAGGACTTCTAAATAATTACAGCCAAGACTGGATTCAACTCAGTTCTTAATTGTATTAAACCCCACCTGCCATCTGCCTAGCAGGGGAAAGGAGGAGCCCTCCCTGGTGAAACAGCCATCTGAAGGCTTTGTAATTCTTACATATAATTTTATACCCAACTCATTTTATGCACAATTTAATGTTTACACTTTATAATTTTACATGCAAATTTATATTCAGTTTTTTAATCAAAATATTAGGCATGTCCAGAGCTAGGTCCATGTGATCATACATTTATTCCTGCCAAGAAAATAAATGCCTGTGACCCTCATCTCTTGACCCCAAATCTTCTCATACAGTGCAGAGAGGAAGGCAGAAATAAGAGCAAATTTAGGTGGCAGCAAAGGTGATTCTGCCAATCAGGACTAGCTGTAAAATTTTCAGGTATAGTGAAAATGAAAATGCAAGTCTCTGTTTTATTAGCAGGGTTAAATGCCATTAAACATACTGAAATAAACAGATTTCCTTCCTTCCATGGTCTCTCTTTCAATTTGTGATTTTTTAAATCTTTTATTTAATATTGTTCAAAGGAAAATAATTAAAATTTAAAGTTAATATAAATTTGACTTTTCATCTTTTTTATGGAATGATGCCAGTTTTAAATGCAAATATAAGAGCATTTTACATCTTCATCAGAACCACCAAAATAATACATATTTCACAGATCTGTATTTTTATCAAATGTAATAATTTAAAAAATGAGTAAGCTTTTCACCTTCATGTTCCATGATTAGAGGGAGTCTAAAATCTGAGAACCAGGTGGATCATTTACTCTAATCCACATGTGGCCACAAAGTGAATAATGCTAAGAAGTCCAGGTGGGAAATTTTTGAAATTTGTGACTGGTATGTAATATTCAAGTAAATTTAAAAACAAAGGTGCAACTGAAAGGGAATTGTGACAGGGCTGGTCGACAAAACTACTGTGGATTAAGCATGAGTTGTTTACAGAAGTGTAATTTTGAAGATATATCTTGACTCAAGCTTTGGAGTAGGTAAGGTGACCTTGATAGACAATAGAATTAATCAAAACATTACTCAAAAATTAGTTAACTTTAAATAATTTTGCATAATGCTACAAATTATAATAATACATATTAAATTAAACAGTATTCATCTGAAATGTCTTTAATGTCTTTAAAAAGCAAAAAAAAAAAAGAGATTTGAAAGAAAACATGAAAGATTTTCTAATCAATATTTCATAGAAGGATCAGAAAAAATGGTGAAGAAAAAATATTTGAAAAAGCCTAAGGCCTGAAAATTTTCCAGAATCACTCAGAGATATTAATTATGGGAAATTTTAATAATCTCACTCAGTAGTAGCTAGATGTTGGAGAAAATCGGTGTTCAATGGGCCTTGGAGACTGACTGACCACAGGCAGAAAATGTATTTATTGAGACGCTCTCCCAATGGATGGGGTCTGAAGAACAGACTTCAGCCCCCCACCAGCATGGTGGGGGTGTGAAGAGAGACATCAGCCCACTCGTGGGAGGAGCAGATGTGAATTTATACAGTACATCAATAGGCAGTTAGGGTCCAGAGTACAGCCTTGGGTCAGTAAAGGGCTGTAAAAGTGAATTCTCTTTGTGTGTGGCTTGGGGGTGGTGGGCTAGGAAGTAGGGTTTTCTTGGAATGCAGGAGGGTTGGATGGCCCGGAAGAGATGAGAGTCCTTATCTGCTCCATTCCTACAGTGATATGGCTCATTCTTGGGGGGAGAAACTCTGTCTTCCACACGTAGGCAGCTAGGATCCTCAGTCGATCGGAATGGAGCTGCAGCCTTATGACCTGGTAATCATTGCAAACCTCTAACCCTAGATCAAACAAGAAAAAATCAGTAAAGATATTGATTTTAATAGCACAATTCCCAATTTGGCCTACTGAACAGATAGCAAAATCTTGTGAAACATGACCTGCCATAATGTGAATTCTATTATAACGTAACTGCTTATTTCCTCCAGAAAAGTTCCAGCCTTTTCCTTTAAAATACCTCCCAACAAGGCCACCGTCTTCCACATAAAGTGATTGAATTGTTTGGATTTCACCTTAGCATTATGGCAAGACCTTTCTTCCACAAGAAGGCTGCATCCAACAATTAGACCATACCAAGCAAATAAGCTAGTCTCAACACATTTCAAAGTTGATATAAATAGAAGGCATTTTGTGACTATAATGAAAATAAAATAGAAAATGACAAAATTTAACTAGTGAAAGCCCCATAAATTGGTAAATTAAAACACTCACACACTCATATATACACGCATGTTTCAAACAAACCATGTTTCAAAGAAAAGATTGAAAATAGGAACATTTAGAACAAATGAAAATGAAAATACCTTATATCTGTACTTGTAAAATATAACTAAATCAGTACCTAGATGAAGAAAAATGTAAGACCTCAATTGCTTTGCAAGAATTTGCATAAATTCATTACTCAGCTGAGTAATTATTTTTTTTTTAAAGGAGGTACCAGGGACTGACCTCATATATGGGAAACAGCACTCAACCACTGAGATACATCCACTCCCAAATGAGAGTTGGTTTTCCCATTTTTTTGTTTTATTTGTTTGGTTTGTTTTTAGGAGCTACTGGGGATCAAACCTGGGACCTTGTCATGGGAAGCAGGTCCTCACCCACTTGAACTAAATCCACTTCCCATCTGGGTAATTTTACAACTGTCTTTCTAGATTATATATAGGAGTTGCTTATTTCTCTATTTTAACCTAGTACTTAGAATCACAGAGACAAGTAAAGGAAAAGATAACCTCGTACTTGGTATGAACAAATGACAGAAGTCTTGAGATACCTCAGGTAAGAATCTGGTGCTTTTCCTCTGTGATTAATTAGTAAGAATGAACTGACCACATGAGAAAATCAAATCTCTTACAGTAGGGTCAATATATTTTCCTGGCTTATTTGAGATTTCCAACAGAAAAAAAAAAAGGTCCATATTTTCTACACTGGACTCTAGAAGTATTGGATCTTTTATACAAAAAGAGTGGCTGACTAAGATGTTTTCTTATGCCATGGAAAGACAAGACAAAAATGACATCTTCATGCTTGACAATAACAGAGGCTGAGTAATATCTTCTATGACTTTTGTGAGGCTCTTGCCCCTGGAGACTTCTAGATTCTTGGTCTCTCCACATCTGACCTTCCGCTGCTGGTTCCATGAGGCCACTCTTCACCCTGTGCTGGAGATGAGCTCCAGACCCAAAATCCCAACATTTATTTGGGATTTAAGGAATTTTCTCTCCATTGTGAATTGTGTCATCAGCTTAACTTAACATCTACTAAATAATGACTCTATGCTGCCAAACTATTGCTGATAATTGGCTCTGCTGGTTTCTTGCATTCTCACTAAAATTTAGCTGCATTAATCTGGAGTTTGAAACCTTCAACTGCAAAGTTAACATAAAACTTATCTTCATTTTTTCACTTGAGGATCTGCACTGGGGGTTGAGTTGAGCAGGTTTCGTAACTGCCACACATGGGCTTTTGTGAGCCAGATCTACATTGACAGTGAATATGGAAGGATGTAAGGAATAAATTGTCCAAATTTAAGCAGCAAAATGAAAATGTTCAGAAATGTTTCAGTGGAATTGAATACATTTAATTCATTTAGAATTCATATAAAGTATTTATTTCATCAGGATTTTAACAGCAGCAGTGAGAAAGGCACCTTAAATTGATTGTTCTACTTGATTGTTCTTTACTGCAGAGCCAGAATTACCTTGGACCACCACTCGTCACTGGACATTAGCCACTGGATAGAACTGAGAGATAACTTAGATCTAAGATTTTAGAAGGACATGGAAAATGAGGAGATGTTTAATTCCTACAAAGCAATGATGGAGAAGCCAAAAAGAATAAGGAGTAATTCATGGGTTGTCGCAACACAATTATTACCTGTTACTCCTAGTCTAATGGCAATACAAGCACCGCAAACATGTATTGGGTAAAAGCCAGAGTATTCACAGCATTTTCAGAGTTTAAGTGGGCAAACTGGATTATTTTAAGAAGTTGCCATCCTGGCAAGAGGGCTCCTGAAGTGGCAGAGTGTGAGTGTGAGTATTTGCTATTTGTGAGCCGAAACGGTGCTGATGCAAAGTACCAGAACTCTATTGCTTTTTATAAAGGGTATTTATTTGGGGTGAAGCTTACAGTTACAAGGCCACCTCAAGATACCGTAAGAAGTACTTTGTCACCAAAGCCAGCTGCCATGTGTTGAAGCAAGGTGGTCGCTGAGGATCTCTGCCTGTTGTCTCAGGGCTTCCTCTATCAGTCTCTGGCATTGGGCTCGTTTCCTTCTGGGCCTTCTCAGCTCTCAGCTGCTCTGTTCTCTTCAGCAGTCTCCTTCTCTTCCTCCACTTCCTCCCTTTCTGACTTCTCTTCTACTTTCCCCTTTTCAACAGACTATTGCCTCCAACTGGCTGAATCTAAACAGAAGCCTGTTACAGGAGAAGATGGGAAATGTTTTATGTACACTTAGACCAAGCAATATAAACTCAAGAAAATACGTGTGAATGAAGGGCTTTTTAAAAAAAACTTTTAAATTAAAGTTTATCATTCACACATGTACACCCATAACCAGTAAGTGTATAGTGTAAGTTGGGAACTTATAAAACAAACATGCATATTGTCTTCCAGGGCTCCCACACACTACTCCACCACCAACACCTGGCATTGTTATGAAACAATTGTTATAAACTATGAAAGAGCATCTTCACAACATTAGCACTATCTATACCCAGTATTTTATATTTGGTGTAGCTTTCCCCCTATTCACCTGGTTAATGAGACCTTGTATTAGTACAACACACTTGTTACAGTTCATGAGACAATGTTCTCATATTTGTTCTGTTAGCTACAGTCCATCTTCCACCACAGGAATCATTGCTTCATATAGTCTCGTGCTTTGCACCGTCTATTCAAAGTGTAAACTCAGTGGCTTGCATATTCATCGCAGAGTTGCACTGTCATCATCCCAGCCAATTTTAGATCCTTTGAATGAAGGGCTTGTAAAGATGACATTCCTGGGCAAGAAAACAAGGTTAGAAAGGAGATAACCTGGGGGTACATGAAATGGAAACCCAGGTCTATACATGCACTGCAGACAACTGATGCTCCAACACAAAGGTCAGTCTAAGGAATTCACCACAGCAGTGAGTGCACAGATGCTGTAAAAGGTCAGACCAACTTTTTATAGCTCTATTCACAAACAATTTGGGGCTGTAAAGAGCCTCTGCTGCTGCTGTTGTTGTTGTTTTTCCCCAAACTCTGAGATCCTTGGACATTCCCAGGCACTATAGTTTTAGTGATATTCTGATAGGTTTTCCTCTAAGTATTCTCTTATTTTTACTTTTTACCTTTAGATATTGTAAACTTTGCATTCCTATTTGAATATGATATGAGGAATGGATCAAAGTTCATTTTCTTTAGGATACAGACAATTGTTACAGCACCATGGCTGTGAAAGACTATTCTCTCTCTCTTTTGCCTTTGCACCTTTCTAAGATATCAGTTCTGTGGGTCTATTACTGGATTTCCTATTTCAAAGAGGCTCTTTGAAATGACGTCCTTTCCATTCTGGACCCTTCTCCCTTTATGGTGCCTTCATTCCTTCCAAGGCACTGCTCTCTGCAGACCCTCCAGCTGATACATCTGAGTTTTTACTGAAGACAATTAGGCAAAAATATATTTTGCCTATTAATCTCCTTTAATTGCAAAATATTCACTGAAGAGTTAAGTCATGTGATTTCAGTGTTTCATATCAGGTAGAAGAATTTTAGCCGCTTTCATTATTCTGATCTTTTTTAGATCTATTTCTTCCTTTGGAAACAAACTTTTCAGGCAACTTGTCTTTCTCATTAAAGAACATTTTAAAGAACAACTTCTCAGTATTTGGTTTTATTTGATTCAATGTTACAGTTTATGAAGATTCACAACTACTTTAATATAGTTATGATACTTTTATTTTACAATATATGGAACTATATAGCAAGTTAGCACCTATTTACATTTACTTCATATTACAGTCAAACAGATGAAAACTGTTGTATGGATACTGCTATTTTAAATTACTTTCCCCTTTATTTTGACAAATTTTAAATCAGAAAGTATTATTGATTGATGTAAAATACCCATATTTTAAAAAATATTTTAAAATGAAAAAGTTATGAAAAACACAGAAAAGTAGGGCTCCTACCCAGTGAACACCACTATTAACTGTTAGAAATATTTTATTCCAATTTCATCCAATTTTTCTATTGGAAGTGTCTTTAACATGGGTTTCTTACATATGGTTGTGATTACAAATTTTAGACTGTTTTGTTTCTATTATTTTGCAGAAAACAAAGTAAATATTTTCCACTTTCCAAAGCATTCTTTTTTTAGTTTCTGTTAATATTTTATGAAATATGTATGCCCTAGTTTAATTCCTCTAATGGTGAAAATTTTCAGTTTCCCTATTTTACTTAATCATTTATCTATGGCTGTTCCATAGAATTTTACAGTTCCTTCTTTCTCTACTTCCATCATATTATCGCTATTAATTCCTGCTTTTCTACCTTTTCAGAGGCACAGAATTGGATTCTTCTGAATTCCTTCTTCATTATACACAATCATCACTGATGCTCATATATATTACTTTTACATATTTATTTTAATGCGTTCTCTTCTTTTTAAGGTACTACTCTTGTAGAATTTGAGAGAGGTTCAATTATTTGCGTATAGAGAGGCCAGGACTCAGGAATGATTTTGAGAAGGAAAAATGGTTTATTGACGGCCGGCCGGACTCAGGAGCTTTCTGTTTCAATCCCCAGCCCCGAACAAGATTTTCAATTGTCTTTTACACAGAGAGGAAAGGCCAGATGATCCCTTTGCTTCAGTTCTCAATAGGCTTGAATTAGCATATATATCTTCCACATCTTAGGTAAGCTTTTAGCATGGACTCCAGACATTCTAGATAAGCCTTTAGCATATTTGGTTTGCATTTCCCCTAAATATTTAGTTTATAGCCCTTGCATTGTTAAACTGTTTCCTGGGACTGGAGTCCTTGCCATTGTCACTAAGGGCAGGACTGCAGCCTTTTACCATTCTACACCCACAAGTCAAACAGCTTAGGTTATCTCTGAAGAGACAAAGAGCCTTCCACCTATAGCCCACATCACTACAAAATCACATAAACCCACCACTTAAGAGCTAATACTTCTAATTACCTTTAAAATATGTTTCTGTGAAAAACAGACCTGTTGTATATTGTGTAATTGTGCGGTTTGGTTATAAAATAGTAATACTGGGCGCACCCACCCTTCCACCGTACTTAACACCACGCAGCCAGCACCCACACAGGGCCGAGAGGGGACCGCGCAACTGGCCCCCAGGGGATGCTCGCGCGGGCGGCGAGGCCAGAGCAGCTCGCCCCCGGCCGCGGCAGCGCGGAGCCCGCGGTGACCGCCCTCGAGGCCCCCCCTGCGGCGACACCTCGGGTCTGTCCCGCAGCCCCCGGCCCTGCCCCCGCCGCCAGGGCGAGCCCCGCCTTCAGGGAGCCTTAGTGGGGCGGCCTGCGCCGCGCCGCCTCCCGCCCCTGCCGCCCCTGCCTGCGGCGACGTCGCCGGTTCCCGCTGTCCGCCCGCCGCGGTCTCCGCCTGCCTGGGCTCCCGCCGCCGCGGGTTCCTGGGGGCGCGCCCTGGTTCTTCCGCAGCCGCCGGCCCCCACCCCACCCTCGGCTGCGCGCAGCGGCCCTTCGCTATCGGCGCCTGCCTCCACCGCCTCTGGCGACGGCGCGCTGAGCTGGCGGTCCTGGGCAGCGAGGGGACCTCGTGAGGACGGTGCGCCTGCCGTGCTCGGTGCTCACAGCCACGACCATCCAGGGCGCCCCCTAGAGCAAGCTCAGCCCCAGCTACCAGCTCGTGGCGGCAGCTCCCCTTCCCCCAGCGCAGCGAGGCCGGCGGCAGGACCCCATCCGCCACAACGTGTCGCTCGACCACTGCTTCAGGAGCCTGCGAGGAGGACACCAGGGAAAGGCAATTACTGAACCGTAGATGGAACTGCGAAAAACTGTTTCACAATGGGAACTTCCGCAGGAAGCAAAGGCGCAGTTCCTGTGCCAGCGGCAGCGCCTCGGTGGCCACAGGGACATCTAAGACAGAAGGAGCCAGCCCTTCCTCTTTGCTGTGGTCTTCCCAGTCCCCAGAGCCTCCTGAGTGCACCAAGGGTACCGCCTCCTCTCGAGGAGGAGCCACGCCCACCTCCGCCCCTTGCCTCAACACCTTCTTCAGCAGCCTCAGCACCTTGAGTGTCAGGAGCAGGGGGAGGCCTCAGCCGGCTCTCCTTAACAGCTGCGGGATCCAGGGGCTCCAGCTGTCCTCCAGTGGCTCCTGCCTACACCCATCCCACACCACCACCTTCTTCTCCGCCACCTGTACCCCCAGTTTCATCTCAGAGGTCTTACCAGACACCTTGCAGCTGAGTAACTGCTGGTACAGTAACAACAGCCAGAGATCTTCCAATTGCAGCCCTTACCTGCCAGCGCCACAGGGGCCAAAGCAGCCCCTTCTGCAGCTTCAGCATTGTCAACAGCCTCATGCATTCCCAGGAGGGCTCCAAGGTCTAGAGCAGTGCTTCTAAGACTTTCATGTGCCCACCTGGAGATCTCCTTAAATGCAGATTTCGGTTCAGTAGGTCTGGGGTAGGGCCTGAGGGTCTTCATTCCTGTCCACTGCACTGCAGTAGCAAGATTGTGGGTAACTTTTTCTATAACCCAGCAAGATTTTACAGGGTCTCTCGATAAAGGGCCTCCTAAGAGAGACATTCATATCACTCTATTTTGGCACAGAAGCCTATAAAGGATATAACCATGTTTATTTTCTTCATCACTTCATACCAAGGTCGCAAACCTAAATGTGCATAGGCGCCAGGTTATTAACATCAAACAGTGAAGTTGTGTGATAAGAAAATTAACAGCAATTACCAATGGCAAGTGAAGCCATGGGGAGTGTTTGGGATGGTTGAATTCTGCTGTGGGCACTGGTTATCTCCTGCTCAGCAACATTCTGATTTTTCTAGAAGAGACAGTATTCTGGTTTTTTATATGAAACTGCCAACTATTTGTTCTTTGCGTCTATTTAAAGACCGTTTTACTCGTCTAGGAAACCTTTACAATGCTTGAGATATATCCACCAACCACCTCAGCTTTTACTTAAAAGCGTCTGGTATAATGTACACACTAATAGTAATGAACTGTCAAGTCCAACCAAGCCCAGTGTGCCAGGCACAGTTCTAGACACTTCACGTGTATTCACTCATTTACTCCTCTCAATAGCTGTAGGAGATGGATAGGATTATGACTCTTTATTTTCCATATGAAGAAAGTGAACCTCTGAGATGTTAGGTAACTTGCCCAAGGCCACACAGATAATGAATTGTGGAACCAGGATGAAACCCAGGCAGTCTTACTCAGGAGCTGGTGCTCGTAACCTCTACATTACAGTCCAAAACAACAACAAAAGCAACAACAAAAAGCCAGTGTCCACAGGCAAACGTAAATATATGGGTCAGGAATGGAGCTAGATCTAGATTCCATTTGTCCAAAAATTCTGATTGAAGTGCAAATCATTTGAGTGTTTCCCTCATCAGCAAGTCTGGACACCACCTCTGTCTTATTCCTGCTGCCATAATTCCAAGGTCTAGGGGACCGTTATTCTGTTTCATGACAGTCCACTGTCCTGTCTCTTTTAGCATGAGCCCTGGGTTTTCCATTTTTTAACAAAGTATTATTAGAATTTTATTAAAAATAGTTTTAATGGCATTTTTATAGTTATTTAACACAAAACAATTTGCAGCCAACATTTAATATATATATATATAATTTATTTTTAGCACTCTCAATGGCCAAAGTATCTTCATTTTGATGATTTTTATGGTCCCCCTCCCAATACTCATCAGTGTACCTAGTACATGGCAAACGTGTAGCCAGTATTTGTTGAATGAAAGAATGTCTTAAAAAATGTCCATTAAAATATGTAGAGTTGTTGAAAAAATTGTTATATTGGTCTCATACAATAAGTGAAATAGTACTCATTTTGCTATTCTCTGTTGAAGTTTTTTAAGATTGAAACACTCTTTAAATTTAGAAAGGATGGAAGTATAAAATCAATATAGGTGAGAAGTTTTCATGATGGAAGGTTTGATTTATTGAAATAATTTCCTTAATAACTAGAAATATACCAAGGCATTCCAGGTCCTTGTGATTAACTTCAGGTGCATTAAATATTTCCAGGAATTTGTTCATTTCATCTAAGTTTACAATTTTATGACCTCAATTTCCTGACAGTATTTCATTATTAACTTTTTAGGTATTCTATGTCTATAGTTTACTGTCCTTTTAAATTCATACTTTATTCAAAACATTATATCCTTTCACCTTTAATTTCTCTTTTTTCACCTTTCTCATATGAAAAATGAGTACAATTAAAAAGCTCGATCAGAGGAGTTCCGGGACTGTGGCATTGAGGTAGGTTGCCGGGGATCACCTCACTTACAGAAGCAGTAGAGAAGTGTAGATGCTGCCCAAAGGAGCTGTTTTGGGTGTCTGCAAACCAGGAGAGTGCTGCAAGCATTGTCCAGCAGGGAGTGGGGAAAGAGAGATAAAGTGAAAGAAATGAAAACTGTGAGTTCCTTGCCCCTCAGCTGGGAATTGCGCCCATGCCCCACCTTCAAGGTGAGCAGCCTATGTAGAACCCATGACCTACAGCGGCCATCAGAGAGGGAAGACCACGTCTTCCTCCCTTGGAAGAGGGAGGATGTGGGAGAAGGCTGAGTGTGGTTTCTCTTCAATGAGAGAGTTTAAACAGCTGAGCCCAACTTTGAATCGTGTTTTTAACTGCCCAGAAACACCAAGCAGTGGAGGGTGAAAGATCACCTCTGTTGAAAGGTTCGCCAAAGAGCACCATCTGCTGGCAGGACTGGAAAGTGAAGAGGAAAAAAGGTTTTTAGAATCTCTCCTGTCCCTATCCCCAGGCCCTTTGGACCCGGTTGGTGCCCCATTTGTGGGTCCCTGACCATGTTCTGATAACAGAAACAAGGCAATTTAAAAATACAGAATAAGTTTAACCAAAAAGGAAAGAAGAGTCATGAAACATAAACACTCCATTGTTAAACCAGTAGGCAAGCGAGAGAAATTGACCTATCAGGGGTAACTCACCAACATAAACAGATTCCTAGATATTACAATAAATTACAAGCTATTCTTAGAAACAGGAAGGGGGCCCAACCAAAGGAGCATATGAAAAATGCTGCTGACACACAGGTTTTAAAACAATGAATCAATAATGTTCACACTAATATCCTGAATCAATTCAAGGAATTGAAGGAAAATATGACTACAGAGATAAGAATACACATTGTTAGCGTTAAAAAAAACATGAAAGCTTGCAAAGTAAAGTAACATACATTATGGGAATGAAAGAAACAATGGATGAGATTAAAAATAAGAGCAGATTTGAAATGACAGAAGAATGGTCAAGTGAATGAGAAGACAGAGCATATGAACTTGAAAAGACAGGAGGACAGAATGGAAAAAAATTGAACAAGATTTCAGGGAATTGAATGACAATGTGAAAAATACAATCATGTGTTTTGGGTTTCCCAGAAGGAGAAAAGGAAAGAAGAAAGAATATTTGAAGAAATAAAGGCTGAAAGTTTCCCAACCCTTATGAAAGACATAAATATTAATATCCAAGAAGGACAACACATCCAAAACAGAATAAATCTGAGGATACCAACTTCTAGATGCCTACTATTCAGAATGGCAAATGCCAGAGATAAAGAGAGGATTCTGAAAACAGTGACAGAAAAGTAATGCCTCACATACAAGGAATGCTCAATAAAATTATATGCCAATTTGTCATCAGAAACCAGAGAGGTAAAAAGACAGTGGTATGATATAATTAAGAGACTGAATAAAGTAACTGCCAGCCAAGAATTTTGTAACCAGCAAATCTGTCCTTAAAGAGTGCGGGTGGGTTTAATGTCTTCACAGATGAATAGAAACTGAGAGAGTTCATCACCAAGAGATTGGACTTACATAAAATACTAAAGGGAAAAACAGGAGAGAGAGTCTGAGAGAAGAGAATAGAAATCAAGATTATTAGTAAGGGTAACTAAAGGGTAAAATGAAAGCCAGTAGTAGGATATGATAACAGAAAGCCAAAGGATTAAATGATAAAAAGTGTACTGTCTTTTTTAGTAATAAAACAATATTAAAGTTTTGAACACCCCAATCAAAAGACACAGACTGGAAGAATGGACAAAAAGATATGATCCATTTATACGGCGTGTACAAGAATGAAGCAAGAACACAAATACGCTGAAAATGAAAGGTTAGAAGAAGATATTCTAGGCAAATAGTAACCCAAAAAGAGCAAGAAGAGCTACACTAGTATCAGACAAAATAGGCTTTAACTACAAAACTGTAAAACACCGAATCATTATATAAAATCTGTGCATCCATGCATGATTTACCAGATTCCTGTGCTAAAGGTATGTTCTCTGCTGGGTCATATTGTAAGCCTTTTCTATAAATTAAGATCTTGCATTACCATGGGTCTTCTTATTGTGTATAACCATCTGCTTATTGTTGCTTCACATTATTTCGTACAGTATTTCAAACATTTACATTTTTGGCAAGCATGAATATATTGCTGTCCAATGCAGATATATTTCATGAGGTTAAGATTGTTAATATAATAACATTTTTTCACTTCTAATAGAAATCTTAAACAGAATTATTGTTCAACAGTAGAGTACACTTTTTGTGTGCCACCATAACAAAAATGGCCACTTTGCAATAGAAATGGCATATTACAAAAAGAAAAATGAATAGAAAAATAGGAAAAAAAGGAAAAAGAAAGATTAAGAAAGGTGCTTTCACTAGATTAGTGGTGGATGACCAAGCACTGGGCAGGGCACATTGCCAGTCTGCTTTGCTCTTTCCTCGCCTCTGGGCCTTGTCTCTTCAGCTTTGTGCTCCTCTGTGGCCTTGCCTTTTGCGGACCTCTTTCCATTTATCTGCATCCACTGATTCTATCCTTGGGGCTCTAAGACCGCTCCTTCTGTCTTTGCGGCTATTTTTCTGCCTGTGTGGCTTTTAAGCCCTGTATTTATAATGGACACCATAAGAGGATTAAGATCACCTTGAATGAGGTGTGTCCTATCTTAAGTTAAGGTCCTTGTTGCCAAAAGATCCTACTTGCAAATAGTCACCATTCACAGGAATGGAGAAACTTTAAGAACATACTTTTCTGGAGTCCAGATATCTTTGAAAATCTTTCCATGGTTCTGAGTTCTTACCAAAATAACTCCATTTATGTCCTGGGAGATACACAGCAAAAAACAAACAAAAGCCAATAACAATTTAGCCATTTATTATGGTTTAAATTCATGAACATTGTTTTGACACGTGGGCTTCTAGAGCAGGGACCAGCCTTCAATCACAGCACCAGCCTTGATATTGTCATTTATGCCTCTTTTTCTTGTATATATGCAGCTTCTTTTTGATCTACAAACATCCCTCTATCAAATCCTTAACTTCTACTTTACAGAACATTTACCATATTGACATAAGGTAAAGGCAGATTTTGAAAGCTCTATATCTGAATTGAAATTTGAATCCTGACTCCATAATTATGTGTACTTGAGGGATATGTTTCATGTTTTTCTGCTTCCTGGCCCTCATTTTTAAAAGGTAATAAAGAGAGGTTCTAATTCATAGAGTCGTAGAATATTAGTTAACATGTCTAAAGCATGAAGAAAAAACATGTCATTTGGTAAGCAATTATCAGATATTGATTACCACTGAACTGTTGCTCTAATCCCAAACTCTTTCAAATTTTGAAAACACACCAGTTCCTAAACATTAGTTATGCATTTGCTGAATGTCCCCACCATTCCTTTGCCAGTATGCACTGGGGAATGAACCCAGGACCCTGTCCTTCAGATTGGGTGTTCATAGATTTCTTTACCTGGGAGTTGTTTATAGTATTCAGAGGTTCTCAGGGTTTTGAGAAGCATCTGTTGCCTGTGGCTATGCACACGTTGGCACATTGTGCTCTATGGAAAAGAGGTGCTGAAGAGTAACCTACTGACTGGCTGCCTGACTCCATTTTGAATCTCTTAGTCATAGTTCATTTTATTTTGTTTTATTATTTTTTTCATAACTTACTGACAACAGAAGATGCAATTTTGAAGTCCACTGAATATTTTTAATCTTTCAGGACCTGGTGGTTTTGTTACTGTTGAGCACTCATTGCTTAACTTCATCATTTCCTTGATCTTCATGACCTGTGTTCAACCATTAACCTGAAAAACCCTCTGATAGCTGACGTAACTGAACACTAAAATAATTATGAGAGTGAAGTTTATGAATTCAAAATCTGTGGACAAGGGAAAAATCCCAAAAGATGAGCTAAATGTCAATTTACAGTTTCCCTGTGATTTCTCAGCTGAGATATAAAGCAACTGACCAAAAAGAGGATGTTGTCACCAATTTATCATCAGTCAAAGCCCACCAGACAACCAAGATTTTCTTCCACAGTCATTATTTTGACACAAAAAGAATTTCCAAAAACCCATACTAAAAAGAATTCCCTGAGGTTCTTATAATTTAAGTCATTTATTAATAAGTCTCAGACTGAGCTTCTATGATTCCAGGTAATAAAAGACATTGGTTCCTCTGTCTCTTGGGCTACAAGACTTAGCTAGCCAATTATGGATGAACTATCTATACCTGCCTCTCTGAAGGGTTATATTTGAGAATCATTCTCTACATTGATTATCATAGCACAGTATTTAGAATTGGGGAGAAAATTAAATGACAGATGCTACTCTGGTTGGGCTAGAGACTATGAAATAGAAGCTCCTTTCACGGATGTTTGAGGACATCAGTGTTTCCATGTAGGTGGAGTGAGAAAAAGATCAGGACAATGCTAAGAGAATGTATGTTCTTCAACTTCTGCCTTTCTGAGTTTATAGCTCTATGGTAATCCATTTTCATGTCTTTCATGTGACTCCCCAATAGAAAAATCATCTGCATTTCTTGTCATTGGACCATGAAAATCTGTTCATCAACAGAGAAGCTTCTTTTTCCCAGGAAAAGATCAGAGATGAAGGATATGTTCTAAGCCAAAAAGCCGGGAGAAAGGTAATTGTCTCTCCAATTGCTCTAAAGTTACTGTCTCTCACTCCTGAACACCTCTGTCTCTCTCCTCCACAATACTTGTCATCTGGCTCTCTGAGATGTTTCTTTCACCATGGTGCTTCTCATAGATTTTTTTATATGCTGAGATTCAATGCCCAAGCTTAGGAAGACTTTATTATTTTCCATGCAGTGGAGTCCATGTGCTCAGCTATGCTTGAGCAGCATCTATATAATAACTCTTTGATCACAATGTCTGATAGTGGGCATTGGAAACAGTGATTCCATGCATTCTTGGCACAAAATGTTTCATTCCACGCTCTAGGAGTACAATGCAGAAAGGGAAGAGAAGCTGGGAATAAAATATTCAGGGAAGAAGTGGGGAGAGTACATGAAAGTGGTGTAGATTTTGGTTCTTCCCTATGGTCCAATGAAATGTGGTAGAAAATTTGGTTTTCTGCTGTACTAAATCCCTCCTAACTTCAAAATTGACCAAACTAATGTAACTGCTAAATCGAATGAGGAAGTGGTAAAGCCAAGAATTATTTAAGAAAAAAACTAACACATTGCTGTTATTCCATACCCTACTGTTTTCATCCTTCTCTCTATGCCAGGGCTTTCCCAGACACTTATGGGATTTATACTGCCTCTGAATCAAATACACCATTTTTGTTTCATTTAGAGAACTCCCCCATACTCAACAAATATGCACAACAGTGACCCTGTTTCTTTTCCTCTTTTCATTGACCCATAAGTCCTAATAATTGTGAAATTGTTTTAATGTTAAATATATTTGAGACTGAAAAAATGTATAGGACTCTACGTGATACATCTGTTTCTCAAAGAATGCTTCCATTACCCTGGTCCCATTGAAAAGGTTGTGATAACATACATGCTAAATTGTGGGCTCAAGTTTGACCGTGGACAGATTTCCTAATCAATCTCAGTCTCATTCTTCATCTGTGTTTAAACAAGGACAAGAGAAAAAAGATAAAATAAATACAGCCACCTTCCCATTGGTATTTGTGAAAAATGCATTCATTAATATATGTTAAGTGATTGGACAGTGACTACCATTATCTTCCTCATTATAAACACTGTTACCATAACAGTCACCATCATCATCATCATCATTCATTCAACCTAAAGGTATTCTTATTGGCTTTGAAGTATTAGCCTATATTTAAACACATGCTAATTTCAGTGGAATAAACCCTAAAGAATTGAATTGCATGAATTTAATAAACTCAAAAATTCAGCATCCTACTGATATGTGGATTGGCAGATATTGCTGTATGTGGAAAGCATGCTTGAGTCCAACTTCCAATTACAGATCACCCTAAGCTAACTCCTGCATTAATCTCTCATACTTCTATAAGGAGCTGGCACATTTCTAATTACTCTGAACAAACGATCCTCCCTCAAACTTCAATGTGACCATAATAAGGTAGTATGAAACCTCTAAGTGTGTAAGTGAACACAAGGGGGTAATTAAAAGAGTAAATATGGAAGAAATTTCCAAATACATGACTGTTCATATTTTTGAAGACAGTAGACTTAATTATCATTTATTTATTTTATTTAGCTTGTTTAGATAGTTTACTACCTAAACATGAATTAAGGGTTTACTACCAACATGTTAAGAAATGCAATGTAAGAGAGAACTTTAGACTTGATTTTTTTGTATTCAAATTATTCTACCCACATCTGAATTTTATTTGTGCCATCCTTATTGCATATTAGTCTACTAGGCAGAAGTAGGGTGTGAAATTGATGTGGGCTATGGGTGGAAGGCTCTTTGTCTCTTCAGAAATAACTAAGCTGTTTGACTTGTGTCTCTTCAGAAATAACTAAGTTGTTTGACTTGTGGGTGTGAAACGGTAAGAGGCTGCAGTCCTGCTCTTAGGGACCAGCAGGCTCCAGTCCCAGGAAATGTTTAACAAAGCAAGGGCTATAAACTTTAAGTATTTAGGGGAAATGCAAAAACCAAGGCTTATCTAAAATGTCTGGAGTCCTTGCTAAAAGCTTACCTAAGATGTGGAAGAGATATATGCTAATTGAAGCCTATTGAGAACTGAAACAAAGGGACCATTTGGCCTTTCCTCTCTGTATAAAAGACGTTTGAAAATCTTGTTCCGGGCTCGGGATTCAAACAGAAAGCTCCCGAGTCCGGCCGGCCGTCAATAAACCATTTTTCCTTCTCAAAATCATTCCTGAGTCCTGGCCTCTCTATACTAAAATAATTGAACTTCTCTTAAATTCCACAACATTAATGGCGACCACGAAGGGACAATAAATGAAGGCCAGAGACGGTAGCATTTTGCTGCCCCTTCCAAATCCCCGAGGAAGCCGGGAGGACTCGGGTGAACCCCAAATCTGGGCGCCCCTGGATTAAATTTAATCCAGAAAAGATGTGGGCTCCACCAGAATCTTCCCGACAAAATCAAGGGGCAATGGAAGGTCTGAAGAGAAAGATTCTGGGAACGAAAAAGAACTCCGAACAGGGAAGAAGGTAAGACTCCCCGGGTGAGCAGAGTCTGGAAGGCCCTAGCTTTAATTGCTAGGAAGGGGAGGCTGATCACCTCCCGAGAGAACCCTAGTAGCCCCAGAAGGCTGGGGGGAAGCC
The DNA here is from genome assembly GCF_030445035.2 of Dasypus novemcinctus. Taxonomy (NCBI): domain Eukaryota; kingdom Metazoa; phylum Chordata; class Mammalia; order Cingulata; family Dasypodidae; genus Dasypus; species Dasypus novemcinctus. The sequence goes on from NC_080684.1 coordinate 17,426,017, forward strand.
GTTCTCTCTAGGCTTGGGAAAAGGAGGAAAACCGGGGAAAAGCCCTGGTGTTTTGGGTTTGTCTAACTGCATGTTAGAATCTGGTACTGGTCTTATATCCACTAAAGGAGTGGAGTCTCGATTTTAATAGGAAGGGTATTTATAGGTTCGAGTCCTAATATCCTGGAAATTGGTCTAGATTAAGGAAAACAAAACTTGGTTACAGGAAAATGGATCGGCTTTTCTGGTGGAGCTTGGTCTGGGTGTAAAGTTTAAACAGTGGAAAAGTCTAGCTGAAATCTTTTGTTATGGTGCTAGTTTGTGAATGAATTTGCTTTATACCAAATGTTAAGTGTTCTGAGGTTTGTGATGGCTGTGGGGGCAGCCGTGGTGAAAATAAATATATAAACTTGTGAGTCAGATTAGTGACCTTTGTGCTTCTGTCTGTGTCAGCTCAATGTTAGTGTTGGAGTTGTGTCCTTACATGAAGTAGAATTACAGCTGAGCTGGAGCTCTCCCTTGCCATTGGCAAGGGGGTGAAATGATTCTGGGGCAAAAGCTGAGGAGTCTAGATGTTTGTGCATGTTCTGGTGTCTTGTCTCTGGTCTGGCCCTTTGCCGGGGCTTGGAGGCCATCTGTGTCCGCGCCAAGCACCCAAGTCTGTTGGGAATGTCCCAGTCAGGGCGGCTGGGTTCCTGGGAGAGTTGCCAAATTTGAGTAGGTTCTGTCTGCCCATTTTGGCTGAAAGCTGGAAAGGGGGGAGCGGCTTGCCCCTTTCCAGTGAGTCCACCCTTCTATTCATAAGCTGCATTCCTGTTTGTTGTGCACCCGACTGCCTGGAAGGGGGGGAAGTGAAGGAGGTGAAAAGCAGAATCAGAATAAATGCAGTAAAGTTCCCTCCTTAGGGTGTCAAAGCCAAAAATACGTTTGCATTCTGCTCAAGTTCTTAGAAGGTATTGTAGTAACCTTAAGTAAGAGAATGTTCTGTGAAGGTAAAATTTGTGTTAAGGGTATAAATATAAAAGTTTTACAAAGCATTGTTTAAGGTATTTAAGTGGCTAATTGCAGAAAGTCATTATTTAACAAAACTGAATTGATAATAATAATAATAAAAGGCAATTTTATAACAAACTTATTCGGCAGCCAATCTCCCCTGCCAACTTGCTTCCAAAAAAAACTGTTTCTGGTATTACATGCTACTAAGTATTTAAAGTGAAGAAAAGTTCATTATTTTAACAAACTTGGTTAGTATTAATGGCAATTATATGTTGCAAGAAGTTTGCCTGGTAACTTAGTATGTGGGATATATGGAGTGTGTTTTTATTGTTAAGGAAACAGAAGATGATTTTGTCCTAAGATAAAATGATTGATTATTGGAAAGAGTAGAGTGTGGGACGGAACCTGAATGAATACTGAAAGTGTAGAAGGTTTGTGGAAGGGAAATTTTTATGATTAAAATTGAATAAGATCAATATACAAAGAAAATCTTTTATCAATAGCTTCTTGTGCTTTAACCTCATCATATCCTCAATGTTTGAAGAAGAGTTCTTTTAAAAGAACATTTTATGTTCTAGAAATCAAATCCTGAAAAGTAGCCTTTTATTTCAAACTAACTGCAAGAGATTTATTCTTTCACTTTAAAGGAAAAATTAAAGTAATGGTTAAGTTCATTTAATATGTTATAAGTTGAATGAAAGGTATTTAAAGGTGTTATAAAATTAATAGGTTTTAAAAAATTAATAAAAACTGTAACTAAGAGTTAAAATCATTTATAAATGCATTTATATTGTAAAACAGTGGAAAGACAATAACTGAGATTATAGCTGGGTGAATTTAGCCTGAAACTATTATTTAAGTGTAAATTCTACACTAACCTTTCCTTTGTTTATGGTTACTTCAAGCCTAACCTCACCCTTTGCCTTTGCCTATGGTTATTTCATAATTGAGAAGAGCTGGGACATCACTGTCTCCTCTTCTGGTATTAGTAACCCTTTCTCTCATGAATTCAAGTGTAAACTAAATAAATGTCTGCCTGATAGAATAAGGTTAAATGGCCACTGGAGTTTTATTATCTCCAAAATCAAAAGGGGGGTGGAGGGGGAGAAGTCTCCTGCCTTGACGGTCAGTGTTCCTAAGAGTGGCAATTCATGAGAGAAAGCAGTCTGTCTCCCTGAGGCTTCAAATAGCCTCAGTAAATATATATAAAATTAATCTTGTTACTTATCCAAAATTCTGCTAATTTCAAAGTAAAATATAAAGTTCTAAAACAAAATGGTGCTAAGGCATTGAGAACATTTTGGTTATTACAATCCATTAAGTAAGAAAGAAAATTCTTGTGGTAAACTGCATGGTCATAGTGCAAATTAAGAAGAGTTTCAAAAGTCTTTGAAAAGTTTAAAGTAACTAAAGTCATGTTGTTGTGTCAAACTATTCATGTCTGCCTATTTGCTCAAATTGTTAAAAAATATGCAGTTATATTTATAAATATTCTTAAAGCCCAAATTGAACTAAGCAGGATGAAAAAGTCATAGAAATCTGATTATGGAAACAATTGGGAAAGGGCCTCCTCTTTGCAAGAGCTTTTAAGGCAAGACTAGGTGTGGCAGATTAAACCTATCTACTAGGCTAGGGAATTAAGAATCAGTTTGCCTGGTAATTTCCCAGTTTAAACCTTTGTCAGCCATAAATTGGAAAAAAAAAAAAAAAAAAAAAAAAAACAAAAAACAAAGATTAGGTTAATTTTCACAGAAGAAAAATGTTGATGTAACCCGGCGGCCTGCTGCCTCAGTCTCCCACTCCCGGGTTGGACAGCAGTGGAGGAGACCAGTTTAGGCCAGTCCTATGGGCAGTGGAAGGATGCCCAAGAAGGAGCTAACTAAGTCGGTGTCATTTCAGCACTAAATTCTATTCCTTATTTGACAAAGGGGGGGAGCAGGTAAAAACTAAAATGGTTGGAATGTGATAGAAGAAGCAGTTAAATCAAACTTTTGCGTGGGAAAGTTAAATCTCAGATAAGCTGTAACTTCTGAAGTATCCAATCTATGGAAAAACAGGAAGAGCTTGCATGCTAGGCTTAGGGGTATAAATTGTGTCATTTTTCTTTGTTCGGGGCACCAGCCATATCTGGCTCTGCGCCCCTTCTTGCAAGATTGAGAATAAAGTATTTTCTTCTCCACAATCTGGTGAGCCTTATTTTCTTCCAGAAGATTTCTTTCCAACAAAATAAGGTAATTAGTGGCTCTATTAACAAATTTCAGTAAGTAAAGGAAAGTCCATAAAAACTATGGAGAGATCTTTCCTGGGTTATGATTTTAAAAAATTAAGTAATTGTGTAATGTGTTTTGAAACCTGGAAGTCAGTATGCATGTGTTTTAAAACCTGGTAGTCAGTTATGCTTTTAAATTAATAATTTTCATAACTTAAAGAAAAGAAGTTTTTAGCTTCCTGTAAGGGAAAAAGAGAACATTCCTTGCATAAACTATTATGGTTTCAATTTTATTTAACTTGAGTGTAATCTCCCATAGTTAATTTATAAACTAAATTAACATATGTACAAAATCTTTACAGTAATGAAAATTGTAAGTGAAAATTGTAAGTTCACATTGGTGAAATTAGGCTAAGGGGAAAAGATTGTAGATATGCTCTCTTAAATAGAGAGTAAATTTCTTTCATTGGTAATTGTAATTTAGTAAGTTTATTTAAACATGAGGTGGCTACTCAATGTGGTTATAGTCAATTATAAAGAGTTTGTAAAACATCTTCCAAACTGAAAATGTTTAAATAGTTCTAGTTGTAGAAGTTATTGTTAACTAAAGAAACTTAGATTGGTATTGGTAGCAGAAATAACTTCATGATAATAAACCTGTCTGAAGGCCACTGCAAAATACACATTTAAGTAAATGGTAATAAAAAGTTGTCTTGATTCTATTGGAAAAATTGTTTTCATTCTAACAATGAAAAATAATATTTTTCCTCTATTACTAAAGTAAAGCACCTACTGTTATCTTCATAGTAAAATTGTGTAAGTAAATAGTCATTTGATATATGTATTGCGTTAAGTTGTTTAAAATATATATAAAACAAGGAATAAACTTTAACATTGTCAAACTCTTGTGCATTCGAACCAGGCCTTGTATACATTACAGGTGGCCTCTCCATGTGAGTTATTGGCTAGGCTGGTCACTGACCCCTCAATTAAAAATATGTGCTATATCAGTCTCTGGTTCTGCTCCTGAAGTTGATGGAAACTATATTGCAGTTTCAAGCTCCTGCAGCCAATAATGACTCGGTACAGCCAAGTGTACAATGGATATCGCTTCCAGACTGGCACTGTTCCATGGTGCCAGAGAGCGCTATGCACCAGGCTAGTAGAATACTGGAAAATCTCTCTAAGATGAAGGATGCTGCAACTTGCTCACTGCGTTGAAGAACATGCTAAGTGGAGCCATGATACCAGGAGACTGTAAGTAAAACTTAAACACAATTGGCATTATGGCCTGCTCTCATGGAGAGATAACATGTAAAGTATTACAAACCTGAAACTCAAAACTAATAATGGCAACTCTGAATCCTTATGCATTAAGTAATACATTAGTTAATATTAAGTGCTGTACTTTTATCCTGTACTAAATATATGCCTAATAATTGTAATGTTATCTTTTCTATTTTGGATCAAGTGCAGAAGTATATTAGACATGTTAAATTCCTGGTAAAATCATTTTCTAAACAGTTAATAACATGTCTATAGAATAAGGTGGCAGTCTCAGCCAGTCTCAAGTTAGCAAAAGTGAGGCTTGCTTGCTGATGGTGAGTCACCTATTGAACAAGTCAAAATTGCTAGAAATTGTACAATGAAAACCAAGGTGTAAAAATCTTTATTCTGTAGTTCTGATCACTCCCACAGGTGAAAACTAAGAGTATTTCCAAATTAGTGTTCTAATCCTGAGTGAAGCCAGTTGCCCAAGGAGTGCCAGTTCACCAGGAGCATCTGACAGAGCGAATGAGTGTCAATCATTGAACAGCTTGGAATGTGTCTTCAGACAAAGCTAAGTGTCTGTTGCAATTTCTCTCTAAAGATGGATAACTTAAAAAAGAATATATGCTGTTCCCACCAGCTTTTAAGGAGTGCCATCTTTATAGGCATCTAATCTTGTCTATCTCTGTAATCCAATGTGTCCTCTTTTAAAAACGGGTATTCCAAATTTTTAATTAAGTTTGTTTCTTTCAGAGTGAACATCTTATTAACCATATGAAAACTTCATCCAACTTCGTACAGAATGCCAGATCCATCTTCCTCCAGTTAGAATAAATTAAAGAGTTTTTACACCTTATTAGGCAATGACTACAGCCCATGGCCAGCAGGAAGCAGTTACAGAAAAGAGATCGTCTCCCTTCAGCACCCCTTTTAAATTAAAGGTGTAAATTCTTTAAGAGTAAAATAAAAGTAATAGATGGATCTGGAACCTGACTGGAAATCCACGTGAGTGCCAGTGGCAACAGAATAACTGCAGGAGGCCCCTGCCCAAGATTCTGCTGTCCAGAATGAAAAGTTCTAAACTTCTAAAAACGGTCCTGGATGCTGTACTAAAGACTGATAAATAATCAGTCAAGACAACAAACAGCCATCCACCTCATAGCTCCAACAATAATTATGCCAAAGCTTAGCAAGTTAATCTTTGGCAGAAAGGGGGGAATGATGTGGGCTATGGGTGGAAGGCTCTTTGTCTCTTCAGAAATAACTAAGCTGTTTGACTTGTGTCTCTTCAGAAATAACTAAGTTGTTTGACTTGTGGGTGTGAAACGGTAAGAGGCTGCAGTCCTGCTCTTAGGGACCAGCAGGCTCCAGTCCCAGGAAATGTTTAACAAAGCAAGGGCTATAAACTTTAAGTATTTAGGGGAAATGCAAAAACCAAGGCTTATCTAAAATGTCTGGAGTCCTTGCTAAAAGCTTACCTAAGATGTGGAAGAGATATATGCTAATTGAAGCCTATTGAGAACTGAAACAAAGGGACCATTTGGCCTTTCCTCTCTGTATAAAAGACGTTTGAAAATCTTGTTCCGGGCTCGGGATTCAAACAGAAAGCTCCCGAGTCCGGCCGGCCGTCAATAAACCATTTTTCCTTCTCAAAATCATTCCTGAGTCCTGGCCTCTCTATACTAAAATAATTGAACTTCTCTTAAATTCCACAACAAAATGAATATAAGAAGATGAAAATTGAATTGAAGATGGTCACATCATCTGGAAAGTTGTACAAATTTCAATATTAATGCTGAAGAACAATCGGAAACAACAAGGACTGATGGCACTGCAGGTTTGCTATTGTTAACTTGTGTCTTTCGAGCAGCACTTATATTAGACCCTGTAATATAAGGACAAAGATAGGGATTACATCTTGTCAGAAAACTGTAGGGATTTACAATACCAGGAATGGGGTTTCATGGAAAGGTACAATCCGAGTCTTTAACCAGAGTTCAGGGTTCAAGCTAGATATGAGGAAAGAGCAAAGAAGAGAATTAAGTACTAAATGATGAACAGGAATGAAATATAATCTAAAAATTAAAAGGAACAAACAATCTAGTATTGACTAACAGTTGAGTAACACTAAATACAAGGTTCTTTTCCTCTCGATGTGTAGCTAATTTGCCATTTACAGGTAATTTGTGACCATTCGATTTCTGAATAAATGAGTTTATGTATGGATAGGTGGTAGAAGAATAAACAAATGAAGAGAAGAATTTTGAAAGGAAAGGACTTAAAATTGAATTCATAAATGGAAAAATGGATCACGATAAATGATTAAATAAGTGAATGGAAGACGAATGTGTGGGTGGTTGTAGATGGAACATGATGGAATTAAATAATTTCCCAGTATAGTCAAAATTCTCTAGTGGGTGTGAGATGATGTCTTATCTACAGGGATGTGGTTGTTGTTGGATGATCACAAGTGCACTCCACTACTAGATCCTCCACCATTGTTACACACACACACACACACATTCAGAAGCACAGGCACACATACTAAGCATTTCTTCTCTTTTCCTTACTGTAGGGTTTTTCTCAAACTTGTGTATTTGTAGTCTTTTTCTCTGAAATTTAGCTATGCAGACTGCACTGCTCAACTCATTATCATCTTCTTCATTCAACAATACCTGCTAGGGTTCACCTCTGGGCTCTTCCCTCCACTGTTTTGTTCTCCATTTAAAATGTTCTAGAGCACAATGACTGCCATCAAGTAATTCAAATGTCAATAGAGAGGAAGAAAAGATCTTACTGTATACATCTTAACACTAATTACCAAACAAAAAGGTGATTTACTGTGATGACACTCAGGGGAGAGACTTGCTTATTCTGAATAGATAGATCAGATTATTTTATAGAGAAAAACATTAAATATTAAGAAATTTTCAAGAAAAGAGGTAGAGGTTCAGGATAGAAAGAATACAAAATTGTAATCAGAGAGATTAGAGTTGGAATCATAGTGTTACACATTCGAGAAGATATCCAATATATTTGGTTCCTTATTTGAACGTTCTTGATAGAATGATTTTCAATAATTTTTTTGAAGATTAAGAAACAAAACTGTTTAGGAATGTCTAGCACTTATCAGGCACTCAAAAAATAATTTTGTTCTATTATAGCATATATGATGAGCTCATAGAAGGTAATTTTTTAGGAAGATATAAGAAAAAAGTAAAAATGTAATTGAGTGTTGAAATATTAAAATGATTTGTATACAAAGATATGGCATTTCAGATAGAGCAGAAATTTTAATAAAGGAAGGGAAGAAGGAATATTCATGTTTCTTCAGGGGCAAGTATAACAGTCAGGCCTCAGCACTGAGACTCTTTAGATCATAATGTGTGACTATCTTACAGACCTGTCGTTGTAGAATTTGAGAGAGATTCAATTATTTGCGTATAGAAAGGCCAGGACTCAGGAATGATTTTGAGAAGGAAAAATGATTTATTGACAGCCGGCCGGACTCAGGAGCTTTCTGTTTCAAACCCAAGCCCCGAACAAGATTTTTGAGTCCCTTTTATACAGAGAGGAAAGGCCACATGATTCTTTTGTTTAGGTTCTCAATAGGCCTGAATTAGCATATATCTTCCACATTCTAGGTAAGCTTTTAGCATTGACTTCATACATTCTAGATAAGCTTTTAGCACATTTGGTTTGCATTTTCCCTGAATATTTAAAGTTTATAGACTTTGCATTGACAAACTGTTCCCTGGGACTGGAGTCGTTGCCATGGTTACCAAGGGCAGGGCTGCAGCCTCTCACCATCCCACACCCATAAGTCATGACAGACATCTTAGTTTAAGGTTATCTCCAAAGAGACAAAGAGCCTCCCACCCATAGCCTGCATCACTGTAGGTGTCAAGTTGATGGAAAACATTCATTGCTAAGCCTTGACTGAAAATCAGTTTGTTAGGAAGATCTCTTGTGTTAGATTCCTACATAGTGGAGTCATATTCAGACTCTTGAAATTGGGAATTTAAACAGTTGCATACCTTAGATGTTCAATTTTTTCTTCTGAAAAATGGATTTACCATGCTTTGCTATTATTAATTCTATCCCAACATCTAACATAAAAAGACAAGAAATATGGGCATATATGTGGGAACATGCCCTTGGCTACATCTTCCAATTTGTCCCAGACTATAAATTGGAAATACATGAAAGTGCCATGTTATAATCTATGAACTTGAAAAATATCTACAGTAGTATACACCATAGATAGGATCTGAATGGCAATAAAAGGTCAAATAAGGGAAAGACCTGTTTAGAACATCCATGCTAGGAATTCCAGTAGTATCTACAAATGTTAGGGAATATTACTAAGCACAGGTTGTTACAGAAAAACTAAATTAGTAATGAGCCATATCCTGGAAAGTTGGTGAATTTTTAAAGCAACCTCTGAGAGAGAAGGTATCTTCTCTTCATTTGTTTATATACATCCAGGGTTGACAGAGGGTTAAGGATTGATGCAGCTTATCAACCCAGGAAGAAAGATATGAAAGAACCAATAAGGCAGATATGAAATATAAACTAGCTGAGATGAAGACTTGCATCCTTTGATTATTGAGTATGGTCAAGACATTTCAGGTTTCCTCCCATTTTTATTTCTAGGTAAAATCCTCTCTAAATGGCCTTGGAGAACCATAGCACCATCAACGAGTTCATTCTCCTGGGTCTGTCTGCTGAACCACGCATCCAGGCTCTGCTCTTTGTGCTGTTTTTGCAAATTTACCTCCTGACTGTGACAGGGAACCTGATGATGCTGCTGGTGATAAGGGCAGATCCCCATCTCCACACGCCCATGTACTTCTTCCTCAGTCACCTCTCTTTCCTGGATCTTTGCTTTTCTTCTGTCACAGTGCCAAAGCTACTGGAGAATCTGTTGTCTCAGAAGAAAACCATCTCTGTGAAGGGCTGCCTGGCTCAAGTCTTCTTTTTGTTTGAGAGTGGATCCACTGAAGTCTGCCTGCTGGCAGCTATGGCCTATGACCGCTTTGCTGCCATCTGCCATCCTCTGCTCTATGGACAAGTGATGAACAGCCTGCTCTGTCAGGGGCTGGCTTGGGGTTCCTGGGGACTGGGCTTTTTGAATGCACTCTTGAATATCCTTCCTGCTTTGAACTTAGACTTCTGTGGAGATTATACCATTGCCCACTATAGCTGTGACCTGCCCTCTCTCTTCACTCTATTCTGCTCTGATATCTCTCCCAATTTTACTCTCATGCTCTGCTCCAATCTCCTCTATGGGATTGGAACTAGTTTCCTGATCTTCTACTCATATATACGCATTGTCTCTACGATCTTGAGAATGACCTCCTCCTCAGGTAGAAGCAAGGCCTTCTCCACATGCTCGTCCCATCTCACTATAGTCCTTCTGTTGTATGGCTCAGCTTTCCTTCGCTATTTCTTGCCAGTCTCAGGATCACCACTGGAGTTGATCTTCTCTGTACAGTACAGTGTGGTTACTCCCTTAGTGAATCCCCTCATCTATAGCCTGAAAAACAATGAGGTGAAAGCAGCTGTCAAAAGGACCTTAAAAAAATATCTACAATATTAGCCACCCAAACACAGAGGGTGAAGGATAACTAGTGCATTACAACACTACAGATATCTGACAAATTGACAAGAAAAGAATTTCCTTATTGATCCTCATATTTGATCCAGAAATGTAATTACAATTTCTGAGATCTCTTAGGGTGACACTGGGAACGATAGTTCAGTTTAATTTTGTCTTAGAGTAAGAGCAAAACTTCAAATAATCATGTTAATTCAACCATTTTTCCACCGTATTGTCTTTTGGCTGTATTAATGGGTCCTCTTACCATCTTCTTTGTGTTTGCTATGCAGAATATTGAGCCTCATGGAATGAAATCACCAAGTGCCCAAATCATGAGATAAGGCAACCTAGACAAGGCTCATGGTCTTGTATCTGGGGAGGTGAGAAGTTTGGAACAGAGGGAAGTGCTGTAGAAGTAACTAAGAGATTTAGGACTTTGAGAGATCTAGACCTATCATAGGTGGGAGCATCCAGAGGAGATAGGACAGCTGAAAAAGAGAGAATTCATCAGGGGATCCACAGCCAGCCAGTTTCTAAGATCTCCTAGAAAGTAAGGAACCATCAAGACTATGTGTCATTAAAATAGAAGATTTAACAGAACGGTATTTTTCTCTTTGAGCATGATATTGGGATACAATTGGAGAAGATATATTTTGAGGAGTAAAAGGGCATATTTTATGAAGAACAAGATCAGATGGAGGAAGGATAGGAATTAGAAGTCCATACCCATCAAGCAATGCAGAACATCTGTTTGCCTTAAAAATCGGTGCCTCAGTTGCTAAGCCCAAGATTTCTTAGGTCTTCATTGCAGGATTGATGTTCTCTCCAGATATCTATAATAAAATACAAGATTGGGACTTTATTTCACAAATATGAGGACAGAAGGTGGTTTCAAACTAAGAGTATAAGAGACTAGATTGGAAAACTTCTCTACTTACTTTGCAATTCCCACCTCTTGATGCCCCTTTTTCCCACCCGGGCACCCATATCACTAAACTGCCCCCTGTGAATTCCCTTTTCACCACCTCCATGTATTTTTATAGCTTTCCATATCATTAAAGAAGAATTCAGCAGGAGAAAATTTTCTTAAAAGTCACTTGTGATATAGCATTGCCTTTTTTTTGGTATTCTGAGATTTGCTTATATATTAACATGTATTTATATTAATCAAATTGCCATGATGTCAATGTGCATGACTTGATAGTATTATTTTCCATATTCATGTAGATAAAAGAACACAATGTATACATAGAAACATTTATTAATCTAGTTCACCTTATTTTTCAATGTACTTACTCATACATAATAATTGTAAAACCTATTAATAGGCATTTAGGTAGATAAAATTTAAATAGAATTTAATTTATCAATAAATACTAATATGTACTAAGTAAACATGAAAAAAATGATTATTAATTTTGGGTACATGTAATTACTTGATTTTTTTGTTTGTGTCTGTATACATAAGGTTTTTTTTTTTTAAAGATTTATTTTTATTTATTTCTCTTCCCTCCTCCCCCCTCATCTGGTCTCCATGTCCATTCACTGTGTGTTCTTCTTTGTCCACTTGCATTCTTCTCAGCAGCACTGGGAATCTGTGTCTCTTTTTGTTGTGTCATCTTTTTTTAAATTGTAATGTATGGATATTATTTTTGAGTTAACTTTTTTTTTAAGATTTATTTGTTTATTTCTCTCCGCTTCTCCCTGCTGCCCCAGTTGTCTGTTCTCTGTGTCTATTGGCTGGGTGTTCTTCTTTGTCTGCTTCAGTTGTTGTCAGCAGCTCGGGAATCTCTGCTTCTTTTTTTGTTGCGTCATCCTGTGTCAGCTCTCTTTGTGTGCAGTGCATTCCTGGACAGGCTGCACTTTCTTTCGTGCTGGGCTGCTCTCCTTCCGGGGCACACTCCTTGCGCGTGGGGCTCCCCTACGCAGGGGACACCCCTACACGGCACGACACTCCTTGTGCTCATCAGCACTGTGCATAGGCCAGCTCCACACGGGTCAAGGAGGCCTGGGGTTTGAACTGCAGACGTCCCATGTGGTAGATGGACGCCCTAACCACTGGGCCAAGTCCACTTCCCTGTTGTGTCATCTTGCTGCATCAGTTCTCCATGTATGCGGCGTTGCTCCTGGGCAGGCTGTGCCTTTTTCGCGCAGGGTGTCTCTCCTCGAGGGGCGCACTCTTTGCATGTGGGGCTGCCCTACACAGGGGACACTCTTGAGTGGCACAGCACTCCTTGCACACATCAGCACTGCATGTGGGCCAGCTCACCACACAGGTCAGGAGGTCCTGGGTTTAACCCTGGACCTATGTGGTAGGCAGATGCTCTATCAGTTGAGTCAAATCTGCTTCCCTATACATAAGGAGTTTTTTTTTTTTTGGTTTATTTTCCAGTTAATTTAATGTTAAATTTTCTACTACCTGTTTTCTTCATATTAAAATCCACAAAGATGATTGCATGTTGTGATTTTTACATTCAGAAATGTTATATTGGTAAATGCATACCTGAGTACTAGTCTTAAATTTTTAATAATGTCCACAAAACATTTTTTTTCTTATTTTTTCTTCTTCTTTATTTTCTTTTAAGTGTTACATTAAAAAAATATGAGGTTCCCATATACCCCCCCACCCCACCCACCCCACCACCCCTCCCACATCAACAACTCTTCCATCATCATGGCACATCCACTGCACCTGGCGAATACATTCTGGAGCACCGCTGTACCACATGGACAGTGGTCCACATTGTAGTCCACACTCTCCCCCAGTCCACTCAGTGGGCCCAACAGGACATAAGGTTTTAATTGCAATTAGTATATTTAACAACACAGCACGTTCAGATATATCTGTGAAATAAATGATTTTCTTACTTTGCTGAATATCTTGTTTTCTATTTTGTTCAATTTTTCAATTTTTCCTTTGATTTTTGTTCTATTATTTCAGACATGTGAATGGCCCTTCAGTTAACGATAAGGAAATCATCAGAATAGTTAATATTTTTAGAATATATAGTATATTATTTATTCCTGAACATGACTACATCAGGTTTCCTTTATTCTCATTTTACAGTTGTGGAAAACAAGGCTTAAAGAATCGTATTACACTGGGTCTCAGCCACAAAGATAGAATATAGCAAGGGTGGAATTCAAGCACAAGCAATACTTAATATAATTGCATATTTTAAACACAACGCGAGGTTGAGAGAGCCTGGAAATTATTTCTAATTAATTCAGTTTACAAATGTCAGCATATTTTGATCATGACCAATTATATATTCTCTCCCAAATGTTACCAGTTTTGCCTAATGTTCAAATAGTGGATGCCCTGGGTGTGGGGGATATACCAAGACTTTAAAGCTAGACAGCTCATTTGCTAAGAGAGTCTTCATTTGGCACTCAGGAAAGTTTTGCTCCTTTTGTATCCTGTTGCTTATATGGAAATGATGTTCTGTGGCTATTTGCCATGCTTATCCCAGTGACAATTTTTGCAGCCACTCACAAGCACCTTCTCATGGTCTTCCATGACTTGAGTGAGGATAATGATAAAGGAATCACTATGTGAGTATATTTGAACAGTTCTACCTGTTGAAACTTGTAATGTTATTGCCTAAAACTATTCAAAATTCCTGATTTAAACATTCCTCTCTTTGAGTCAGTGCTGATGTGAGCACTGCCCCCCAAAAATGGGATTATCTGTCCCTGAAATCCAGACATTTCCGAGCCCAGCTTCAGGGAGAAATAGCTCGCCACACCAGCAGCTGAGGCCCACGTGTCAACAAGGTGCAAAGTGACTTATTTCACTTTGCAGGGCACACTGGGACCGAAACCTCTGCTGGGTGACGATGTGATGTGTGCAGTTCCTTGGGAGTAATCATAGCACCTCAGTGTGTGCTTGGGTGGGAAACAGCTGTCAGAAGATTGGAAGCCACTTCTCCATGTGGCCAGTCTAGATGGGTCCAGTGATTGCTCTCGCTCAGTTCCTGTTGGTTAAGTAGAACAAGGGCTGAAATCCCTTTTCTTCAAAAAACTATTACATGTGCAAGCCATTTTCTGGGTAGACAATTTCTTGGGAAGGAACATCAATTGTTATTCCTCATTATTTAGGAAAAACCAGTAGTTTGGCTTTGGACAAAGGATAGTCACTGTAAAGTTATGGTGACCATGGTGTGGGGGTTATCTGCAAAGTCTTACTGTTCTGGCATAGAGAGGGTCACTAGTTGTTCTTGTCTGCTCTAGTCCAGTTTGCCTATCCTGCTCTTACCAGCTAGGTTATAAATTTTGAATATCAGTAATTTTAATGGAAATGACTTACATTTCTTTAATTCAAAATTGATAATTTCATGGGAAATAGGGAGGAGATAATGGAAATCTTGTAGCTCCAATTCACAATGATACAAAGAGGAAAGGGTAAAAAGTCATCCAGATTCTCTTGCATAAATGAGAAAAAGAATCAGGAAAACACATGTATGTTAGTCCTACAAACAAGTTGGATGTGTATTTCAATTTCAGAAAACCTGTGCTGGGGAGCAGATATGGCTCATCCCACATGGGAGGTCCCGGGTTTGGTTCCCAGGCCTCCTAAAGAAGACAAGAACCAAGCAGACATTAAGCAGAAATAACCAACAGAAAACTAGCACAAAATGACAAGCAAACAGATGAGAGAGCCAGTGGGGGGGGGGGGGGGGGGGGAGCAGGGTCGAAGGAAAGAAAACCTGAACTGAATTTTAAAAGAAATCATTTGGGATCCACACTGCAGGTATCCTTGAGCTAAGTGGATTTGTTTTTTCCTCTCCCTTCCCCCTGCCCCGCCCCAGTTGTCTGTTCTCTGTGTCCTTTTGCTGTGTGTTCTTCTTTTGTCCGCTTCTGTTGTTGTCAGCAGCATGGGAATCTGTGTCTCTTTTTGTTGCATCATCTTGCTGTGTCAGCTCTCCTTGTGTGTGGCGCCATTCCTGGGCAGGCTGCACTTTCTTTCACGCTTGCAGCTCTCCTTACGGGGTGCATGCCTTGCACGTGGGGCTCCCCTACGCGGGGATACACCCCTGCATGGCACAGCACTTTGCGCGCATCAGTACTGCGCGTGGGCAGTTCCACACGGGTCAAGGAGGCCCGGGGTTTGAACTGTGGACCTCTCATGTGGTAGACGGACGCCCTAACCACTGGGCCAAGTCTGCTTCCCTCAAGTTTTCTTAATGCTAACAATGTGTCTTTAATATCCTTTGTCTCTGTAGTCATATTTTCCTGCAATTCCTTGAATTGATTTAGGAGATAAGTATGAACATTATTGATTAGTTGTTTTAAAACCTGTGTGTCAGCAGCATTTTTCATATGCTCCTTTCGTTGGGCCCTCTCTTCCTGTTTCTAAGAATAGCTTGTAATTTATTGTAATATCTAGGAACCTGTTTATGTTGGTGAGTTACCTCTGATAGGTCAATTTCTCTCTCTTGCCTACTGGTTTAACAATGGAGTGTTTATGTTTCATGGCTCTTCTTTCCTTTTTGGTTAAACTTATTCTGTATTTTTATATTGCCTTGTTTCTGTTATCAGAACATGGTCAGGGACCCACAAATGGGGCACCAACCGGGTCCAAAGGGCCTGGGGATTGGGACAGGAGAGATTCTAAAAACCATTTTTTTCCTCTTCACTTTCCAGTCCTGCCAGCAGATGGTGCTCTTTGGCGAACCTTTCAACAGAGGTGATCTTTCACCCTCCACTGCTTGGTGTTTCTGGGCAGTTAGAACCATGATTCAAAGTTGGGCTCTGCTATTTAAACTCTCTCATTGAAGAGAAACCACACTCAGCCCTCTCCCACATCCTCCCTCTTCCAAGGGAGGAAGACGTGGTCTTCCCTCTCTGATGGCCGCTGTAGGTCATGGGTTCTACATAGGCTGCTCACCTTGAAGGTGGGGCATGGGCGCAATTCCCAGCTGAGGGGCAAGGAACTCACAGTTTTCATTTCGTTCACTTTATCTTTCTTTCCCCACTCCCTCCTGGACAATGCTTGCAGCACTCTCCTGGTTTGCAGACACCCAAAACAGCTCCTTTGGGCAGCATTTACACCTCCCTGCTGCCTTTATAAGTGAGGTGATCCCCGGCAACCTACCTCAGTTCCACAGTCCCGGAACTCCTCTGATTGAGCTTTTTAATTGTACTCATTTTTCATATGAGAAAGGTCAAAATAGAGAAATTAAAGGTGAAAGGAAAAAATGTTTCAAATAAACTATGAATTTAAAAAGACAGTAAACTATAGACATAGAACCTAAAATGTTAATAATGAAATACTCTCAGGAGTTTGAGGTCATAAAATTTTTTTGTAAACTTAGATGAAATGAACAACTTCCTAAAAATATTTAATGCACTTGAAGTCACTCACAAGGACCTGGAATGCCTTGATATATCTCTAGTTATTAAGGAAATTATTTCAATAAATAAAACCTTTCTATCATTAAAACTCACGTAGATTGATTTTATACTTGCAGCCTTTCAAAATTTAAATAGAGTATTTCAATCTTAAATAACTTCACCAGAGAATAGCAAAAAGCGTACTATTTCACTTATTGTATGAGACCAGTATAACAATTTTTTCAACAACACTACACATTTTAATGAACACTTTTTGAAGACATTCTTTCATTCAACAAATACTGGCTGCACGTTTGCTATGTACTAGGCACTCTGATGAGTATTGGGAGGGTTACCATAAATATCATCAAAACGGTGATTTCTGCCATTGAGAGTGCTAAAAATAAATTTTAGAAATATATTTTTAAATGTTGGCTGCAAATTGTTTTATATTAAGTAGCTATAAAAATTCCATTAAAACTATTTTTAATAAAATTCTAATAATACTTTGTTAAAAAATGAAAAACCCAAGGCCCATGCTAAAAGAGATAGGAGAGTAGACTGTCACGAAACACAATGGTCACCCTAGACCTTGCGATTATGGCAGCAGGAATAAGACAGAGGTGGTGTCCACCCTTGCTGATGAGGGAAACACTCAAATGATTTGCACTTCAATCAGAATTTTTGGACAAATGGAATCTAGATCTAGCTCCATTCCTGACCCATATATTTACGTTTGCCTGTGGACACTGGCTTTTTGTTGTTGCTTTTGTTGTTGTTTTGGACTGTAATGTAGAGGTTATGAGCACCAGCTCCTAAGTAAGACTGCCTGGGTTTCATCCTGGTTCCACAATTCATTATCTGTGTGGCCTTGGGCAAGTTACCTAACATCTCAGAGGTTTACTTTCCTCATATGGCAAATAAGGAGCCATAATCCTATCTGTCTCCTACAGCTGTTGAGAGGAGTAAATGAATGAATACACGTGAAGTGTCTAGAACTGTGCCTGGCACACTGGGCTTGGTTGGACTTGACAGTTCATTACCATTAATGTGTACATTATACAAGACGCTTTTAAGTATAAGCTGAGGTGGTTGATGGATATATCTTAAGCATTGTAAAGGTTTCCAGGAAGACTAAAACGGTCTTTAAATAGAGGCAAAGAACAAATAGTTGGCAGTTTCATATAAAAAACCAGAATACTGTCTCTTCTAGAAAAATCAGGATGTTGCTGAACAGGAGATAACCAGCGCCCACAGCAGAATTCAACCATCCCAAACACTCCCCATGGCTTCACCTGCCATTGGTAATTGCTGTTAATTTTCTTATCACACAACTCCACTGGTTCATGTTAATAACCTGGCGCCCATGCACATTTAGTTTTGCAGCCTTGGTATGCAGTGATGGAGAAAATAAACATGGTTATCTCCTGTATAGGCCTTACGGGCTTCTGTGCCAAAATAGAATGATATGAATATGAATATATCTCTTATAAGGTCCTTTATTCAGAGAACCCTGTAAAACCTTGCTGGGTTATAGAAAGAGTTACCCACAACCTTGCTACTGCAGTGCAGTGGACAGGAATGAAGACCCTCAGGCCCTACCCCAGACCTACTGAACCGAAATCTGCATTTTAAGGAGATCTCCAGGTGGGCACATGAAAGTCTTAGAAGCACTGCTCTAGACCTTGGAGCCCTCCTGGGAACACAGGAGGCTGTTTCCCTGCTGAAGCTGCAGAAGGGGCTGCTTTGGCCCCTGTGGCGCTGGCAGGTAAGGGCTGCAATTGGAAGATCTCTGGCCGTTGTTACTGTACCAGCAGTTACTCAGCTGCAAGGTGTCTGGTAAGACCTCTGAGATGAAACCGGGGGTACAGGTGGCGGAGAAGAAGGTGGTGGTGTGGGATGAGTGTGGGCAGGAGCCACTGGAGGGCAGCTGGAGCCCCTGGATCCCGCAGCTGCCAAGGAGAGCCGGCTGAGGCCTCCCCCTGCTCCTGACACTCAAGGTGCTGAGGCTGCTGAAGAAGGTGTTGAGGCAAGGGGCGGAGGTGGGCGTGGCTCCTCCTCGAGAGGAGGCGGTACCCTTGGTGCACTCAGGAGGCTCTGGGGCCTGGGAAGACCACAGCAAAGAGGAACGGCTGGCTCCTTCTGTCTTAGACGTCCCTGTGGCCACCGAGGAGCTGCCGCTGGCATAGGAACTACGCCTTTGCTTCATGCAGAAATTCTCATTGCGAAACATTTTTTCACAGTTCCATCTAGGGTCCAGTAATTGCCTTTCCCTGGTGTCCTCGCAGGCTCCTGAAGCAGTCGTCGAGCGACACGTTGTGGCGGATGGGGTCCTGCCGCCGGCCTCGCTGCGCTGGGGGAAGGGGAGCTGCCGCCACGAGCTGGTAGCTGGGGCTGAGCTTGCTGCAGGGGCGCCCTGGATGGTCGTGGCTGTGAGCACCGAGCACGGCAGGCGCACCGTCCTCACGAGGTCCCCTCGCTGCCCAGGACCGCCAGCTCAGCGCGCCGTCGCCAGAGGCGGTGGAGGCAGGCGCCGATAGCGAAGGGCCGCTGCGCGCAGCCGAGGGTGGGGTGGGGGCCGGCGGCTGCGGAAGAACCAGGGCGCGCCCCCAGGAACCCGCGGCGGCGGGAGCCCAGGCAGGCGGAGACCGCGGCGGGCGGACAGCGGGAACCGGCGACGCCGCCGCAGGCAGGGGCGGCAGGGGCGGGAGGCGGCGCGGCGCAGGCCGCCCCCACCAAGGCTCCCTGAAGGCGGGGCTCGCCCTGGCGGCGGGGGCAGGGCCGGGGGCTGCGGGACAGACCCGAGGTGTCGCCGCAGGGGGGGCCTCGTGCGCGGTCACCGCGGGCTCAGCGCTGCCGCGGCCGGGGGCGAGCTGCTCTGGCCTCGCCGCCCGCGCGAGCATCCCCTGGGGGCCAGTTGCGCGGTCCCCTCTCGGCCCTGGGTGGGTGCTGGCTGCGTGGTGTTAACAGTACGGTGGAAGGGTGGGTGCGCCCAGTATTACTATTTTATAACCAAACCGCACAATTACACAATATAAAATGTCAACAGGTCTGTTTTTCACAGAAACATATTTTAACGGTAATTAAGAGTAAATATTAGCTCTTAACTGGTGGGTTTATGTGATTTTGTAGTACCTTAAAAAGAAGTGAACGCATCAAAATAAATATGTAAAAGAAATGTATATGAGCATCAGTGATGATTGTGTATAATGAAGAAGGAATTCATAAGAATCCAATTCTGTGCCTCTGAAAAAACAGAAAAGCAGGAAGTAATAGGGATGAAAAGACGAAAGTAGAGAAAGAGGAGGAACTGTAAATTCTTTGGAACAGCCATGAGATTAATGATTAAGTAAAATAGGGAAACTGAAAATGTTCACCATTAGAGGAATTAAACTAGGGCATATGTACTTCATAAAATATTAACAGAGACTAAAAAAAAAGAATGCTTTGGAAAGTGTAAAATACTTTGTCTTCTGTAAAATAATAGAAACAAAATGGTCTAAAAATTATAATCACAACCATATGTAAGAATCCCATGTTAAAGACACTTCCAATAGAAAAATTGGATGAAATTGGAATAAAATATTTCTAACAGTTAGCAGTGGTGTTCACTGGGTAGGAGCCCTACATTTCTGTGTTTTTCATAACTTTTTCATTTTAAAATATTTTTTAAAATATGGGTATTTTACATCAATCAATAATACTTTCTGACTTAAAATTTGTCAAAATAAAGGGGAAAATAATTAAAAATAGCAGTATCGCTTTTTTCAGCCCTGTTAAGCCCTTTCTCTCCCAGCCTGGACCAGCCGGCACGTATACCTGGGACACATAATCGGTTATTTCCTTTCTCTTCTCTCATTTTTGTAGTAAATTACTCGCCTACCTAAACTGGCATGTTCTTAAATTCTTTTTTGTAACATAGCCAAGAACCTAGAGAAAATCTGGTAACACCTGGTGGGTAT
Organism: Dasypus novemcinctus; assembly: GCF_030445035.2. Classification (NCBI taxonomy): domain Eukaryota; kingdom Metazoa; phylum Chordata; class Mammalia; order Cingulata; family Dasypodidae; genus Dasypus; species Dasypus novemcinctus. The sequence continues at coordinate 17,446,370 of NC_080684.1, forward strand.
GAGAGGGGAGAGGGAGACCCTTTTTAATTCTAGTTCAGACTCTTATACTTCCGGTACAGGGAAGGGAAGGGGGAAGCTTCCTCCTTTCCTGATCTAACAGCTCCTCATTATAGGTGGAGGTTGAGCTGATGAAAGAGTTAATAGAGGCTCCCTGATATGAATCAGGGAGGACATTTTTCTTTCTCTCTGATAACCCTAACAGGTAAAATTTTATGTTTTTTCACTAACATAAATTGCTGAGAAAGACAAAGGGTTGAACATAGATAATCTCATCCCATTTCTGCTCTATTTTACAGTACAGCTTTAGCTGTAATATAGTGTTCCCTTCTAAGGCACCATTCTCAGGCCATTTTTCTCCTTTATTCTCAATTATGTTGAGGCCAGACTGTTATGGATAAACATGGATATGCATGTTATGGATAAACCATATGGATTACCAATTTTTCAAGATACATTCCAAAAGGCTACATTCAGGAATGCTATTAGGATTAGAATTTCCCATTTTAAAGAATTTCAGTAACCAGCAACCAATTAAGAGCACTTTATCAATACAAATACAGTACCATACAATTTAGCAGTTTAAACAGACATGTGAGTCTAAGTAACACAACATTTAAGAAACAGACATTTAACACGATATTTTACCAAATACCAAGTAATTGCTGGATGACTTATTTTTTAGGAGTCTACTCAACAAACGGACTCAAGGTGGGGACTCAAACCCCAACAAGAATGGTACTCAGAAAGTCAGGAAAAGGCGGAGTGCTCAGAACAAGGGGGATCCTTCTGGAAGCAGGACCCAGGCCTCCAAACCCAGCTCTAGGCAAGGGTACCCGAACCGCCAAACTGCCTTGCTGACCCACTCACCCAGTCAGATGTCCAGACTTGGGCCTGGAACCACTTCTCTCTTTGAAGCTTTAAAGCACCGTAGGGCCGGGAGAGCTGGCCAAGCAGGGAGAGCCCTATCGTTGAGCTTTTAGACCAAGGGGGTCCAGTGGCCACAGAAAGCTCAATTACTGTGCTTCCCTCTCCTGCTGACCCATTACCTCTGGCAGCTGGTCTCCTTATTTCTCAGGGATACTTGGTATTTGGTGCCACCAGAGTTGCCAATTGATATTGAGGAGAAGCGAGTTCTTTTCTACTAGCACTTTAAAGGCCAGTTCCTGAGACACCCTGGTTTCAAAGAGATAGTTTCTTTGCCAGTGCATATAGCAAAGGAGGCCTCAAATTCTGCCGTCCCAATTTTGAGGGGTTTAGGGTTTTTATGAATTCAAACAGAGGAGGGTAGAGTGGTTACCATCACAATAACAAGTAAACACAATGGTGAACCTAGTTTGGTATAACCATTAACAGGGCTGAGAGCAGTTTAAAATAACCGTCACAATAGCAAGTGTGCTCAAGGGTGAGGCCAGTCTAGAGTAATAAGCAGGGGTGAAATCATTTTGTGGCAGTTTCAGTAATTTCAGGTATTAACTTTTGTGTTTCTATAATATACTGGAACAGTGAGAAAAAACATATAACGATTCAGTAATCATTCATTTGTTAATTCTTTTTTTTTTCTTTTTTCATTTGTTAATTCTTAACTCTTGGTTACATCTGTGCTTAAGAATATAAGTCAGATTCTTGGGTAAAAGCCTGAAGCCAACACTAGAATTTTCAGAGTAAGCAATGGATGTGAATATCAGAGGCCCAGTGCCGGAATGTGTCTCAACTCCTGGCTCTTCCATTTACTAGTTTTGTGAGTTTATGAAATTCTTTCTCTTTTTCCCTTAGTTTCCTCATTCCTGTACATAAGGGTGATAAAATCATGCCGTTGTAGACAGTTGTTAGGAGATTTAAGGAGATAATGTGTGTAAATTGCTTAGCACTCTTCCTGGCAATTAGTAAGTACTTAATAAAACTAGGTATTGTCTGTGAAGGGTATTGGCCTGCTGTAGACTGTTCACACCACTTGAGATGTGTACATCTTTTCACAACTCCTAACTCAGTGACCTATTGAACAGGTTAGTAAGATAGGGAATTACCAGATGGATCTGGAATCTGGCAAGAAGTCCACGTGGAATCAGTAACCCCAAGATGGCTGCTGGAAGACCCCCCTGCCCCAAGATTCTGCCACTCAGAAGAAGACTTCCTCCAGAAGCCAGGAGAAGCCTAGATATTCCCCAAGGACTTCATCATTGGGCCCTCCTGGGAGATTGGTGGGGGAAATAAGCAATCAAAGCAGTGAACAGCTGGAACTCCTCCCCTGTCATTGGCAAAGGGGTGGGATAATTAGCAGTTTAAAATGGGGTGCCGGGCCTGAGTTCTTTCTCTCTTTTGCTCTCTTGCCTCTGGACCCCGATTCTAGCTTCCTTCTCCCCTGCTTGATTCATCACTCAAGTAAAACCTGTGCATTTATAACCTACAATGGGAAATTGTAGCCTGTAAGTCAGCCTTCTTTATCACTTTTCGCCCCTTCCTCTCTACCTGGGACCCCTACTCTGTGATTTTCTCCCAGTTCTCTTCCTTCCCTACCTGAATAAATTACTGGTCTAAGTAAAAAAAAAAAAATCAGTATTCATAAAACAGTTTTCATCTGTTTGACTGTAATATGAAGTAAATATAAACAGGTGCTGACTTGCTATAGTTCCATATATTGTAAAATAACTTTATTAAAGTAGTTGTGAATCTTCATAAACTGTAACATTGAATCAAATAAAACCAAATACTGAGAATGAGAAAGGCAAGTTGCCTGAAAAGTTTTTTTCCAAAGGAGGAAATAGGTCTAAAAGAGGGCAGAATAATGAAAGTGGCTAAAATTCTTCTAATATGAAACACTGAAATTACATGACTTAACTCTTCAGTGAATATTTTGCAATTAAAGGAGATTAATAGGCAAAATTTATTTTTGCCTAATTGTCTTCAGTAAAAACTCAGATGTATCAGTTGGAGGGTTTGCAGATAGCAGTACCTTAGAAGGAATGAAGGCACCATAAAGGGAGAAGGGTCCAGAAAGGAAAGGATGTCATTTCAAAGAGCCTCTTTGAAATAGGAAATTCAGTAATAAACCCACAGACCTGATTGCTTAGAAAGGTGCAAAGGCAAATCAAAAGAGAGAGAATAGTTTTTCACAGCCATGGTGCTGTCACAATTGTCTGTATCCCAAAGAAAATGAACATTGATCCATTCTTCATACATTTCCAAATAGTAATGCAAAGCTTACAATACCTAAAGGTAAAAAGTAAAAATAATGGAGTATTTAAAGGAAAACCTATCAGAATATCACTAAAACTATATTGCCTGGGAATGTCCAAGGATCTCAGAGTTTGGGGAAAAACAACAACACAACAATAGCAGAGGCTCTTTACAGCCCCAGATTGTTTGTTTGTCTGAGAATAGAGCTATAAAAAGTTGGTCTGACCTTTTACAGCATCTGTGCACTCACTGCTGTGGTGAATTCCTTAGACTGACCTTTATGTTGGAGTATCTGTTGTCTGCAGTGCATGTACAGACCTGGGTTTCCATTTCATGTAACCCCAGGTTATCTCCTTTCTAACCTTGTTTTCTTGCCCAGGAATGTCATCTTTACAAGCCCTTCATTCAAAGGATCTAAAATTGGCTGGGATGATGACAGTGCAACTCTGCGATGAATATGCAAGCCACTGAGTTTACACTTTGAATAGACGGTGCAAAGCACGGGACTATATGAAGCAATGATTCCTGTGGTGGAAGATGGACTGTGGCTAACAGAACAAATATGAGAACATTGTCTCATGAACTATAACAGGTGTGTTGTATTAATACAAGGTCTCATTAACCAGGTGAATAGGGGGAAAGCTACACCAAATGTAAAATACTGGGTATAGATAGTGCTAACGTTGTGAAGATGCTCTTCCATAGTTTGTAACAATTGTTTCATAACAATACAAGGTGTTGGTGGTGGAGTAGTGTGTGGGAGCCCTGGAAGACAATATGTATGTTTGTTTTATAAGTTCCCAACTTACACTATACACTTATTGTTTATGGGTGTACATGTGTGAATGATAAACTTTAATTTTAAAAGTTTTTTTTAAAGGACCCTTCATTCACACATATATTCTTGAGTTTATATTGCTTGGTCTAAAAGTGTCCATAAAACATTTCCCATCTTCTCCTGTAACAGACTTCTGTTTAGATTCAGCCAGTTGGAGGCAATAGTCTGTTTAAAAGGGGAAAGTAGAAGAGAAGTCAGAAAGGGAGGAAGTGGAGGAAAAGAAGGAGACTGCTGAAGAGAACAGAGCAGCTGAGAGCTGAGAAGGCCCAGAAGGAAACGAGCCCAATGCCAGAGACTGATAGAGGAAGCCCTGAGAGACGAGGCAGAGATCCTCAGCGACCACCTTGCTTCAACACATGGCAGCTGGCTTTGGTGACAAAGTACTTCTTACGGTATCTTGAGGTGGCTTTGTAACTGTAAGCTTCACCTCAAATAAATACCCTTTATAAAACCCAATAGAGTTCTGGTACTTTGCATCAGCACCGTTTTGGCTCACAAATAGCAAATACTCACACTCACACTCTGCCACTTCAGGAGCCCTCTTGCCAGTATGGCAACTTCTTAAAATAATCCAGTTTGCCCACTTAAACTCTGAAAATGCTGTGAATACTCTGGCTTTTACCCAATATATGTTTGCGGTGCTTGTATTGCCATTAGACTAGGAGTAACAGGTAATAATTTTGTTGCGACAACCCATGAATTACTCCTTATTCTTTTTGGCTTCTCCATCATTGCTTTGTAGGAATTAAACATCTCCTTATTTTCCATGTCCTTCTAAAATCTTAGATCTAAGTTATCTCTCAGTTCTATCCAGTGGCTAATGTCCAGTGACGAGTGGTGGTGCAAGGTAATTCTGACTCTGCAGTAAAGAACAATCAAGTGGAATAGTCAATTTAAGGTGCCTTTCTCACTGCTGTTGTTAACATCCTGTTGAAATAAATGTTTATATGAATTCTAAATGAATTAAATCTATTCAATTCCACTGAAACCTTTCTGAACATTTTCATTTTGCTGCTTAAATTTGGGCAGTTTATTTCTTACATTCTTCCATCTTCACTGTCAATGTAGATCTGTCTCACAAAAGCCCATGTGTGGCAGTTACGAAACCTGCTCAACTCAACCGCCAGTGCAGATCCTCAAGTGAAAAAATGAAGACAAGTTTTATGTTAACTTTGCAGTTGAAGGTTTCAAATTCCAGATTAATGCAGCTATTTTAGCAAGAATGCAAGAAATCAGCAGAGCCAATTATCAGCAATAGTTTGGCGGCATAGAGTCATTACTTAGTAGATCTTAAGATAAGCTGATGAAAAAATTCACAATGGAGAGAAAATTCCTTAAATCCCAAATATAATTTTTCAGTTGGAAGTCTCAAATAAGCCTGGAAAATTATTGAGCCTAGTGTAAAAGATTTGATTTTCTCATGTGGTCAGTTCATTCTTACTAGCTAATCACAGAGGAAAAGCACCAGATTCTTACCTGAGCTATCTCAAGATTTCTGTCATTTGTTCATACCAAGTATGAGGTTATATTTTCCTTTACTTGTTTCTGTGATTTCTAAGTAGTTTCTTAGTACTAAGTACTAAGTTTCTGTGATTTCTAAGTACTAAAATAGAGAAATAAGCAACTCCTGTATATAATCTAGGAAGACAGTTGTAAAATTACCCAGATGGGAAGTGGATTTAGTTTAAGTGGGTGAGGACCTGCTTCCCATGACAAGGTCCCAGGTTCGACCCCCAGTAGCTCCTAAAAACAAACCAAACAAATAAAACAAAAAAATAGAAAAACCAACTCTCATTTGGGAGTGGATGTATCTCAGTGGTTGAGTGACTGTTTCCTATATATGGGGTCAGTCCCTGGTACCTCCTTTAAAAAAAAAAATTACTCAACTGAGTAATGAATTTATGCAAATGCTTCCTAGGCAATTGAGGTCTTATATTTTTCTTCATCTAGGTACTGATTTAGTTATATTTTACAAGTACAGATATAAGGTATTTTCATTTTCATTTGGTCTAAATGTTCCTTTGAACTTTTCTTTGAAACATGGTTTGTTTGAAACATGGGTGTGTATATGAGTGTGTGTTTTAATTTACCAATTTATGGGGCTTTCACTAGTTAAATTTTGTCATTTTCTACTTTAATTTCATTATAGTCACAAAAAGCCTTCTATTTATATCAACTATACTTTGAAATGTGTTGAGACTAGCTTATTTGCTTGATATGGTCTAATTGTTGGATGCAGCCTTCTTGTGGAAGAAAAGTCTTGCCATAATGCTAAGGTGAAATCCAAACAATTTAATCACTTTATGTGGAAGATGGTGGCATTGTTGGGAGGTATTTTAAAGGAAAAGGCTGGAACTTTTCTGGAGGAAATAAGTAGTTACGTTAAAATAGAATTCATATTATGGCAGGTCATGTTTCACAAGATTTTGCTATCTGTTCAGTAGGCCAAATTGGGAATTGTGCTATTAAAATCAATATTTTTACTGATTTTTTTCCTGTTTGCCTCTAGTATTAGAGGTTTGCAATGATTACCAGGTCCTAAGGCTGTGGCTCCATTCCGATCAAGTGAGCAAGCTGCCTATGTGTGAAGACAGCGTTTCTCCCCCCAAGAATGAGCCATATCACTGTGGGAATGGAGCAGATAAGGACCCTCATCCTTTCCGGGCCATCCAACCCTCCTGCATTCCAAGAAAACCCTATTTCCTAGCCCACCACCCCCAAGCCACACACAAAGAGAATTCACTTTTATAGCCCTTTACTGACCCAAGGCTGTACTCTGGACCCTAACTGCCTATTGATGTACTGTATAAATTCACATCTGCACCTCCCACGAGTGGGCAGTAATCTCTCTTCACACCCCCACCATGCTGGTGGGGGGCTGAAGTCTGTTCTTCAGACCCCGTCCATTGGGAGAGCTTCTCAATAAATACATTTTCTGCCTGTGGTCAGTCAGTGTCCATGTACCAAAGAACACCGTTTTTCTCCAACATCTAGTGACTACTGAGTGAGATTATTAAAATTTCTGATAATTAATATCTTTCAATGATTCTGGAAAATTTTCAGACTTTAGGTTTTTTCAAATATTTTTTCTTCACCATTTTTTCTGATCCTTCTATGAAATATTGATTAGAAAATCTTCCATGTTTTCTTTCAAATCTCTCTTTTTTTGCTTTTTAAAGACCTTAAAGACATTTCAGACTAATACTGTTTAATATGTATTATTATAATTTGTAGCATTATGCAAAATTATTTAAAGTTAACTAATTTTTATTTGAGTAATGTTTTGATTAATTCCATTGTCTATCAAGGTCACCTTACCTACTCTAAAGCTTGAGTCAAGATATATCTTCAAAATTACCCTGTGTAAACAACTCATGCTTAATCCACAGTAGTTTTGTCGACCAGCCCTGTCACAATTCCCTTTTAGTTGCACTTTTGTTTTTAAATTTACTTGAATATCACAAATTTCAAAAATTTCCCACCTAGACTTCTTGGCATTATTCACTTTGTGGCCACATGTGGATTAGAGTAAATGATCCACCTGGTGCTCAGATTTCAGACTCCCTCTAATCATGGAACATGAAGGTGAAAAGCTTATTCATTTTAAAAATTATTACATTTAATAAAAACACAGATCTGTGAAATATGTTTATTTTGGTGATTCTGATGAACATGTAAAATGCTCTTATATTTGCATTTAAACCTGGCATCATTCCATAAAAAAGATGAAAAGTCAAATTTATATTAAATCTTTATATTTTAATTATTTTCCTTTGAACAATATTAAATAACAGATTAAAAAAATCACAAATTGAAAGAGAGACCATGGAAGGAAGGAAATCGTTTATTTCAGTATGTTTAATAGCATTTAACCCTGCTTATAAAACAGAGACTTGCATTTTCATTTTCACTATACCTGAAAAGTTTATAGCTAGCCCTGATTGGCAGAATCAACTTTGCTGCCACCTAAATTTGCTCATATTTTTGCCTTCCTCTCCGCACTGTATGAGAAGATTTGGGGTCAAGAGATGATGGTCACAGGCATTTATTTTCTTGGCAGGAATAAATGTATGATCACATGGACCTAGCTCTGGACATGCCTAGTATTTTGATCAAGAAACAATATAAATTTGCATGTAAAATTATAAAGTGTAAACATTAAATTGTGCATAAAATGAGTTGGGTATAAAATTGTATGTAAGAATTACAAAGTTTTCAGATGGCTGTTTCACCAGGGAGGGCTCCTCCTTTCCCCTGCTAGGCAGATGGCAGGTGGGGTTTAATACAATTAAGAACTGAGTTGAATCCAGTCTAGGCTGTAATTATTTAGAAGTCCTTCTATCTCTAGTTGCTTCTGTTTCCAAAGGTGTGGTCATTAAAGGTATGAAGTGGGAGCTTCATGTGTTCACTGGGCTAATCCCCAGGTGAGTCCTCGTCCCTTCAGCCCTGAATGGAAGTAGATACTCTGCTCTGTTTTCACAGCTTTGGCTTTGCTTCAGTCTTCTGCCTTAAGCAGCTTCAGATTTGGCAAAATTTTGAGGAGCAAATTGACTTTTTGTTTAGAGTCCTTAAGTCTTTAATTTTTTCTGTTTTCATTCTTTATTTTTAAAGAAGCTTTAAGTTACATAAAAGTTACATCAGGGTTTTGGAAGATGACGTCTGAGTAAGAGCACCTTGATCATCTCTCCTGCAAAGGACTGGCTGTATGGTGATGGAATTCTGTAGAGCAGGCTGTTTCGGGAACCTACAGGGCAGGGGGTGTCTGGATGTTGATCTGGAGAGACTGCAGCAGAATTAGTGCTTGCTCAATGTAGAATGGCGGGTTTCTAACACTGAACTTGGAAGCCATGGGAAGGTAAATCCCTTCCCCCTAGGGCTGAGGGTGTAGCGCTCTGGTAGAGCTGCCAGTTGTGCAGCAGCCTTCCGAAGCCCTATCTTCCCCAAATGCATGAACCCCAAGTCCCTGTTCCCTCAATCCCTGCAACCCACATTTCACAGACCTATATACCCCAAGTCCACATTCTCCTGGGACTCTGTTTCCTGAGACCAGCACTCCCGGAAACCTGGCATTTCCCTACCCCACTGGTTGCACACTAACTCCAGGAGTGGGAGAGATTAGGTGGGAGGTGCAGAGGGGTCCAAGGAGAGCAGGTTTAATTTTCTGGTACCCCTCTTTTATTGAGTTTGGAGGAGCATATCAGCTGACTTTGGGAGAGCCTAGGAAGAGAGGAGAGGCGAATCTGCTGAGAGAGCCTGATTTACCTAAACTCCCTGGGATAGGAAACTTGTCTGGGAGAAGGTGGAATCAGAAAATTAACCAGCCCTCTTTTAGCACACCTAAGGGAGAGGGACAGTAGGACAGGTTTTGCAGGCCTCCAATAGCAGATCTAGGGTTCCTGGCAAGGGGTGGGTGCTCTCTTTCAAGAAGTTAAGAAATTATTTTCTGTGGTGAGTTGGTTCACCAGGAACCCATTTGAATTTCCTATAGGAGCCCTCATATAGCCTTCCTGCTGTCTTGGGAGAGAAGGAAGTGAAGAAGGGAGAAAGGGGAAGATGACTCCTAAGCAGTTTATTCATTTACAAAGAGGATTCCTTGCCTGAGGCCTTATCTAGTCTTCTTTGCTCACTTGTTTTCTTGTTTTTCTTTCCCCTTTATCTGACCTCCCCTCATTGCCCCCCCTTTTTTCTTTTTTTCCTTTTTCTTTTTCTTGCTTGCCTTTTTTTTTTTTTTTTTAGTTTTCCTTTTTCTTCTTATTTTTTCTTTTTTTATGTTAGGTGCTGCAGGCAACATTTCTTATTTGCTGTGCTTCCTCATCCTCAATTTCCTTTTTTCTGTGTGTAGTGATTTTGACTACCAATGCTATCCCCTTTCTTAACATCATTCTATCCTCTGTCATTTATTGTTTCTCTTACATTCCACCTCTCTCTGTTTATCCCCCAATATTTCTGAATTTTATCTCTAATACCTCTAATCTGTTTTCTGTCTTTTATTCACTCTTTATATTACTATCCTTTCTTTTCTCTTTCCCTTTCTCCTGAGCACACTGTCCTTTTAATTTATAGTACTTTCCTTCCATATTCAGTTTACTATCTCATTATAGGTACCCCAGTTTTTTACAGTTACAGTGATCACAGTTCAATATTCATTCTCCTAGATCTCACATGGTTCTTCTGCTAATAGTCACTATAATACTACTATTGTATTTTATTTTCTTACCCCTTTTGCTTTCACTGGCCCTAATATTTTCTTTCAAGGGAACTTAGCCAACAACAAGGAAATAGAATAAGAAGAACAAAGTGACAAAGAGAAGACTTAACATGCACACAAAAACAACTAATTAAACCCTGATATGAAGAAGCTAATCAAGTAAATAAACCCAACAAGATGAAATGATGACCAGAAGCAACAAAAAACTACAGACCATACCAATAACCAGGAAAACATGGCCCAATCCAATGAACAAATTAAAAACCAGGAAGATAAGTGGAACACTGAACAAATAAAGCTCTCAAAACACGTATCATGGACCAATTCAATGAAGTGAAGGAAGAGAGTAAGTATTTTAAGAAAACATTTGGAGAGCATGCAGAAGAAATTGTAATCATGCACAAAAAGATAAGAGATATGATGGGGATCAACAGCACAATCCAAGAAATAAAATTACTCTCTCAGCAAATAACAGTAGATTTGGAGAGGCGGAGGAAAGATTTAGTGATGTGGAAGACAGTACATCTGAAATAAAACAGATAGTAAAATTGATTGATAAAAAGTTAGAAAATATCCAGCAGGGACTTAAGGACCTGAATGACAATGCAAAATGCACAAACATACATATCATAGGCATCCAAGAAGGAGAAGAGAAGGGAAAGGGTACAGAAGGGCTGTTGGAGGAAACAATGACTGAAAACTTCCCAAACCTGTTGAAGGAGATGCATGTATATATCTAGGAAGCACAACACACCCCAAACAGCATAAATCCCAACAGGCCTACCCCAAGACATATACTTGTCAAATTATCCAATGCTCAAGACAGAGAAAATACCAAAAGCAGCAAGAGAAAAGAGAACTATCACATACAAGGGAGACGCCATAAGACTAAGTGCTGATTTTTCATCTGAAATCATGGAGGCAAGAAGGCAGTGGTGTGACATAGTCCAGACACTAAAAGAAAAAAAATACTCTATCCAGCAAAGTTAGCTTTCAAAAATGAAGGAGAGTTCAAAATATTCAGAGACAAACAGAAACTAAGAGAGTATGGCAACAGGAAACATGCCCTTCAGTAAATATTAAAGGGAGTTCTGCAGGAGGAAAGAAAAAAACAGGAGAGAGAGTTGGATGAGAGTGTAAGATCAACTAAAGCAACAAAAAGAGGGGGAAAAATCAAACAAAATATGACAAACACAAATCCAGAGAAAATATGGCTAATATAAGTAATTCCTTGACAGTAATAACACTGAATGTCAATGGATTAAACTCAACTGTTAAGAGACCCAGATTGGAAGACTGGATAAGGAAATATGACCCATCTATATGCTGTCTACAAGAAACATATCTTAGACCAAGGGGTTCAAGGAGATTGAAAGTGAATGGCTGGAAAACAACCTTATAGGCAAACAATAACAAAAAAACAAACAAACAAACAAACAAAAAAAACCACAGGTGTAGCTATATTAATATTGGAAAAAATAGACTTTAAATGCAAAACTTTTGTGAGAGACAAAAATGGACACTACATCTTAGTAAAAGGGATGATCTTTCCAGAAGAAAGAACAATCATATACATTTATACCCCTAACAAGGGTGCCTCCAATTACATGAGGCAAACACTGGAGAAACTAAGTGAAGGAATAAATGCCTCTACAATTATAATGGGAGAATTTAACACACCACTATCACCATTGCACAGAACATCTCAAAAGAGAATCAATAAAGAAATAAAGACTTTGAACAATATATTAGAGGATCTGAACCAAATAGACATATACAGAACATTGCACCCAAATACAGCAGAATATACATTCTTCCCAAGTGCACATGGATCATTCTCCAAGATAGACCACATGCTAGGCCACAAAGAAAGTCTCAATGAGTTTAGAAAGATTGACATCCTACAAAATATTTTTCTGACCATAGTGGAATGAGCTGGAAATCTGCAAAGGCCAGAGACCCAGATTTGGAACCAAGATATGGAAGTTAAACAACACACTCTTAGAAAAACAGTGGGCCAAGGAGGAAATCTCAAAATAAATCAAAACTACCTTGAAATTAATAACTTATGGGATGCAGCAAATGCTGTACTGAGAGGGAAATTCATAGCCATAAACTCATATGTCAAAAAAGCAGAAAGAGCTAAAATTGAAGAACTAACTGCACAAATGGAGGAATTAGTAAAAAACAACAACAACAGACTAACCCCAAAGAAAGAGGAAAGAAAGAAATAACAAAGATCAGAGCAGAACTAAATGAAATAGAAAATAAGAAAGCACTTGAAAAAATAAAACAAAGAGATGGTTCTTTGAGAAAATCAATAAAATGGGCAAATCCTTAGCTAGACTAACAAAGAAAAAAAGAGAGAAGATGCAAATACAAAAATAAGAAATGAGAAAGGGGATATCACTACTGCCCCCCCCTGAAATAAAGACTCTCATAAGAGGATACTTTGAAAAACTATATTCCAACAAGAATCACAATTTAGAGGAAGTGGACTAATTCTGAGAAACACATAAGCAGCCTTCATTGACAAAAGAAGAAATTGATGACCTCAACAATCCAGTCACAAGTAAAGAGAGAGCATCAGTCATTAAAATCCTTCCAACTAAGAAAAGCCCTGGGCCAGATGGCTTCACAGTTGAATTCTACCAAACATTCCAGAAATAACTAACAGTAATCTTGCTTAAACTCTTCCAGAAATTGAAATAGAAGGGACATTGCCTAACTCATTCTATGATGCTAACCTTTCCCTAATACCAAAGTCAAACAAAGACACCACAAGAAAGGAAAATTACAGACCAATCTCTCTAATGAATCTAGATGTGAAAATCCTTAACAAAATACTTGCTAATTGTATTCAACATAACAGTAAGTGATTTATACACCATCACCAAGAGGGTTTCATTCCTGGTATGCAAGGATGGTTCAACATAAGAAAATCAATTAATGTAATACATCACATAAACAGATTGAAGGAAAAAGTCACATGATCATATCTATACATTTAGAAAAAGCATTTGATAAAATACAGTACCATTTTCTGATAAAAACATTGCAAAAAGTAGGAATATAAGAAACTTTCTGAACATGATAAAGGGTATATATGAAAAACCCACAGCTACCATCCTTTACAATGGTGAAATCCTAAAATCTTTTCCTGTAAGATCAGGAACAAGACAAGGATGCCCACTATGACCCCTTCTATTGAACATTGGGTAGAAGCACTTGCTTGAGCACTGAAGCAAGACCCAGATATAAAAGGGATCCAAATAGGAAAGGAAGAAGTCAAAATTTCACTATTGCAGATGATATGATTCTATACATAGAAAGTCCTGAGAAGTATGCAACAAAACATCTAGAACTTATAAATGAGTTCAGTAAAGTGGCAGGGTATAAGATCAATACACAAAAATCAGTAACATTTCTGTACACTGATGATGAGCAATCTGAGGAGGAAATAAAAAAACAAATACCATTTACAATAGTAAATTAAAAAATCAAATACTGAGGAATAAATTTAACTAAAGATGTAAAAGACTTATACACAAAAAACTGCACAACACTGTTCAAGGTAATCAAAGAAGACCAAAATAAATGGGAGCATATTCCCTGTTTATGGATAAAAAGACTAAATAATATTAAGATGTCTGTCCTACAAAAACTGATCTACAGATTCAATGCAATCCCAAAAATATCAACATGGTATTTTTTAATGAACTAGAAAAACTAACTATGAAATTTATTTGGAAAGGAAAGAGACCCCAAATAGCCAAAGACATACTGAAAAGGAAAAATGAAATTGGAGGAATCACACTACTGGACTTCAAAATACACTACAAAGCTACAGTAGTGAAAATGTTATGGTATTGGCACAATGATAGACACACTGACCAATGGGACTGAATTAAGAGTTCAGATATAGATCCTTGTATATACATTCATCTGATATTCGACAAGGCCACCAAGCCCACTCAACTGGGAGAGAATGGCCTCTTGAAAAAATGGTGCCTAGAGAATTGGATATCCATATGCAGAAGAAGGAAAGAGGATTACCATCTCATACCTTATACAAAAATCAACTCAAGATGGAACAAAGAAGTAAATGTAAGAGCCAAGAATAAGGACCTTGGAAAACAATGTGGGAAGCATCTACAGGACCCTGTAATAGGAAATGGCTTCATGAGCTTCACACCCAAAGCACAAGCAGAAAAAGAACACATAGATAAATGGGACTTCCTCAAAATTAAAGCCTTTTGCACCTCAAAGGAGTTTGTTAAGAAAGTGAAAAGAGAGCCTACACAATGGGAGAAAATATTTGACGCCATATATCTGATAGGAGACTTACATCCTGCATCTATAAAGAACTCCCATATCTCAAAAATAAAAAGACAAACAACCCATTTAAACAGTGGGAAAAAGATTTGAACAGGCGCTTCTCCAAAGAAGAAATACAAATGGTTCAAAAGCACATGAAAAAATGCTCAAAATCACTAGCTATTAGAGAAATGCAAATCAAAACTCCAATGAGATACCAAATTACTCCCATAAAACTAGCAGCTATTAAAAAAACAGAAGACTATAAGTGCTGGAGGGAATGTGGAGGAATGGGAACACTCATCCACTCCTGGTGGGAATGCAGAAGGATCCAGCCATTCTGGAGGTCAGTTTGGCAGCTTCTCGAATAGTTAGCTATAGATTTGCCATAAGATCCAGCAATTACACTGCTGGGTATATACCCAGAAGTTCTGAAAATAAGGACACAAGCCTATATATGCACACCAATGTTCATAGCAGCAGTATTCTCTATTGCCAAAAGTTGGAATCAACCCAAAAGACCATCAACAGATGAATGGATAAATAAAATGTGGTATATACATACAATGGAATACTACTCAGCTATAAGAATGTATGCAGTACAAGCACATATATAACGTGGATGAATCTTGAGGACCTTTGGTTGAGTGAAGCAAGCGAGACATTGAAGGACAAATACTATATGACCTCTCTGATATGAAACAAGCAAACAGAGTTGTCTGAGAGAGCTAGAGCCTGGAAGATAGGCTTAAAGGAATTTGGGGGGGGGGAGGGAGAGGAAGGTTGCGAGGTGATGTCTACATGGGTTAAGTCTATGATAAGCTGGAGGTAAGTATTTGTACAGGAAAGGAATAAAATGGGGGCATAGGGTGAACTTTCAGTGGGGCTTTGTGGGCTTGAGGGGGGCTAGGGTTGGGAGGATGGTTTACATGGCCCAAGAAATTGTAGGGAGGGCTTGGGGGAACACTTGAATATGGGAGAATGTCAGGCAAATGTTTGAAGCTATAATGTTGTGAAAACTCTTTAGAAAATATAAGGAATGATTATGTGTTTAAGGTGCTTAAGGGAGGGGCATCTGGTACAGGGACAAGCTTCTAGGGAGTGAGAGCTCATTTTGTCATAGTGTGTTACATCATTGAGTGCAGACCCATACAATGAGTGTGAAGGTGTACCACATCCTGGGGAGACCTGATGTTCCCAAATAGAGGGAATTGTGTCTCTCAAGAGAATCAGTGGCTCCCAATTAGTTAGGGCAGTCTAGTATGTCAAGCCCTCAGCATTGTTGCAGTATCTGTAAATCTGGTCCCTCAAGGAGTGAAGATTGATTGTCACTGTGGGCCCTGAGGGGAGAGGGAGAGAGAGGTATAGAATAGATGGAAGCAGGGCAACTGGGGGGCAATGGAAGTGCTCCACATGATCATGCAATGATGGATATAGGACATGTTAAATTACACCAAAAGCATATAAAAGTCTATAAGCTAAAATGTAAACCATAATGTAAAACATCAGGAAGCTAAAACTTTAGAAATTTATACAATCTGAAATATAAACCATAATATAAACCAAAATGGAGCCATGTTTGATAGCTATGTTTCAAAATCTGTACATCAGCTGCAGCAAATGTAACATGAACATGTAAAAAGATCATTGCTGGGAAAGGGGAAAGGTTTGATGTGGGATATATGGGAGTTCCCTATATTGTGTATGTGAATTACTGTGATCTAAAACTTTTTTGAAGGCAAAATTAAAAATTAGAGAAAAAAAAGGAATAGACAATGAGGAAGAAATGACAGACAGTGCCTTGCCACTGTACATACAGCGCAACACCTATTACAGTGATGAAAGGCAAAATGTTCAAAACAAAGCTTTATATATTTTTAATTTTATTAATACACCAATTTATTTTTACTTTATTTTAGTATTTTGAAATTATATATTCTGCTTCTAAACTTTAAACCCATCTCTATATTTCAATTTCTTATTAATCAAATTTGGCAATATATTAGACTTCATTGTTGAATAAGTTTTGGATCACAGAGAGGTTCAACTATGGCAGGGGTGGAACACTGGTGTGGGGTGTTATTGATGGGGAGCACGTGAGTTGGGGGAAGTTCTCCAGGGCATGTATTTAGGGGACATAAAAATGTTCTGATATATGTTGGGTATTTTTATAGTAGTTACAGTTACAAACATTAACTGAGGGAGTGCTGAGTTCCTACCAGGGGAGCTCTGTCACATTCCCCAGTGGAACAATAATTCCCCAAGTGCAATGGCAAAGACCAACAAGGAAGGATGGTCCAATAATGAACCCTTGATACTTATGACTATGCTTATGAACCTGTGTACCTGAAATATGAACTAGGCCTAGAGCTGCAGGGTGCCTAAGAGTTACCTCCTGAAACCTCCATGTTGCTCAAATGTGGCCACTCTCTAAGCCAAACTCTCTAAGCATGTAAATGCATTACCTTCCTCCCAGCATGGGACGTGACTCCTGGAGATTAGCCCCACTAGCACTGAGGGAATACTACCAATCACTAACTGGTGATGCAAATACAAATAGACCTTGATTAAAAGGGAGACCTTGAATAAAAGGGTCAACTCAGACCAGCAGAATATCTCAGCTTACATATTGGATCAACTGCTTTTTGACCTTGCATAAAAGGGGGAAATGGAAAAGACATATGGCAAAGAGTCTTCCAAAAAGAGTCAGGAGGTCATCAGAGTGGTCATGCTTATGTACACCTCAGCAGGACCCCAGAGAGAGTCAAAGTAGATACAACTCTAGGTGTGGTTCTCCTGAAGGCTACAGAGATCCACATGGTATATGGTCATGGCAGATGGATTTGGAGTTCTGTGCCATGTCAGAGGACCCTACTTTGAAAGTTGTGCTCCTGACACATTAAAAACATTTTTTAATGTTTTTTTTAATATAATGGTCTTTGTGATCTATTTTTGTGATTTATTTTTGTGATGGAGGCAGACTCAGATGTGACCTTCCTACACATGCCTCTTGTCACTTTTACAGAACCTGTGGTTGGCACTAGGGATGGTGCATACTCAGGGGACTTAAATCTCTGGACTGCCCATGTGCCAGCTGGGGCTTGAGCCTCAGCAGAGTTGCGAATCCTACTCTCTGGTTCATTGGACTTACCCAAGTCAGTTAACAGGGAGGTGAAGATGGTCAACCACCACACCAGGGAGTCAAGAGTGCCAACAACTACAAGCAGAGCAGTTGCATCCATCATCCATGTGGGATCTAAGCCCCCTCTTGATCTAGAGGTGAAGTGGACATTACCATCCCAGGGTCCATAGAATGGAGGAATAAAATATGGATTAGAGTTGACTTAATGATATTCTACTATGGAACTATTGTGATTAGCAGTGGAAGAAACTGTAGCATTGATGTGGAGAACGTGACCGTAGTAGTTGCTGAGAGCAGGGAGAGGGAAGAAAAGATGTGATGTGGGGGCATTTTTTGGTACTTTGAGTTGTCCTACATGATATTGCAGGGTCAGATGCTGGACTTTATATACTCTGCCATAACCTACTGAATGTACCGGGGGAGAGTGTGAACTACAGTGTACACTATTATCTATGTGGTGGAGCAGTGCTCCAAAATGTGTTCACTGAGTGTGATGAGTGTGCCACAATGATGGAGGAGGTTGTTGACATGGGAGGAGAGGGCTAGGGAGGTGAGGGGTATATGGGAACCTCTTATATTTTTTAATGTAACCTTTTTTTGTGATGTATGTATCTTCAAAAAATTACAATTTACAAAGATGATGCGATGGGGTGGAGAGTGGAGTGTATGGGAAACTCATGTTTTTTAAATGATTTTTTAATGTTTTTTAATGTAATGGTCTTTGTGATCTATTAACTTTAATATAAAAAGTGTAAAAAAAGTTACATAAAAAATATAGTGATTCCCATATACCTGACTCTCTCCCCCTCCCACACTTTTCTCCATTAACAATATATTAGTGTGGTACATTTGTTACAACTGGTGAACACATATTGAAGCATTGTTACTAAATATGGTCTATAATTTATGTTTTATACTTTGTACCACACAATTTTATGGATTTTAGCAAGATGTATATGGCCTGTATCCATCACTGCAATGTCAAGCATAACAATTCCAATGCCCCCAAAAAGCCCATGTTATACCTGTTCTTCCCTCTCCCTCCCCTCAGAACCTCTGGTGACCACGCCTTTATATCAATGTTACAAGTTCTTCCATTAGTAGAATAATAAGTCTATTTTTGCCCCCAGTTGCACCCCCCCTTAAGTTTGTTCATTCCTCAATCTTGAGGAATTTGGGATGGTGATGCTCACTCTGTTTGATTGAGAGGAGGTTAGATTCCATGGGACAGAGGGTTGCTCTGTCTTGCTGGCAGTTGTTGATAACCTCTGTTTCGGGAGATGGGCATTGTTCATCATTATCCTTTTGCTAGTTGTCCTGGCTGAGTCTGGTGAATTGGAGTGTAGGTGTTGGCTGCAACTCTGCTGAGATTCAGCTTCAACTGGCATATGAACAGCTGGAAGTGTTAAGTCCCTGGGACACATATTTAATGATTATAGTGCTAATTATAAGTTCAAATAACAGTGCACAAGAACCATGTGTAGGAAAAGTATAAATGAGTCCATCTCCAATACTTGGGGGTTAGGTTATCATATATTCCAAGGTACAGCCCACTGACAGGTTACCAAACTGCTGGGGTTGTCTGCCCTGCCTATCATGTCCACTTGTCTCTAGAGCCCTCAGGAGCCCCTGCTTGAGGCACTGTTTACTACAGCAGTCAGTGAGATCCTTCTAAGATGTGTGTAAGTGTAACCTCTGGATGATTTTCTGACTCTTTTGAAATCTCTTAGCTGTAAAAACTCATTTGTATTTAATATTTCCTCCTTTCCTTTCAGGTCTTTTTCCAAATGCATTGCTAGTCGGTGTTTGGGAACAGTCCATTGGTGCCAGGAAGTCTCATCCCCGGAAGTCATGGGGGAAGGTAGTGGGTTTATATGCTGAGTTTGGCTTAGAGAGAGCCCACATTAGAGCAACAAGGAGGTTTTCAGGAGGTAACTCTCAGGTAGTATATAATACTTAGATAAGTTTCAATTTCACAAGAACAAGGTTCGTAAGTACAACCATCTTGCCTAAGTGTTCTAACAAGTACTTCTAACACAATATTAATAAGAATGGTTACAGTAGGCATCCTTGTCTTGTTTCAGATTTTAGAAGGAAAGCATTTAGCATTTCACCATTGAATATGATGTTAACTGTGTGTTTTTCATATATACCCTTTATCATGTTGGAAGTTTCTTACTATTCTTATCTTTTGATGTGTTTTTATCAAGAAACGATGCTATATTTTGTCAAGTGCTTTTTCTGCACCTGATAATGATGTGAATTTTTCCATTTGATCTGTTAATGTGGTGTGTTACATTGACTGATTTTCTTATGTTGAAACATCCTTGCATACCAGGGATGAAATCCACTTGAACTTGTTGTTTGGTTCATTTGGTGTGTTGTTGAATACACTTATCAAGTATTTTGTTGAGGATTTTAGCATCCAGATTCATTAGAGAGATTGAGCTGTTGTTTTCTTTTCTTGTGGTGTCCTAAGGTGGTTTTGTATCTAGGGTGATGTTGGCATCATTGCCAACATAGCAATGTTGTCACCACTTCTTTTTTTTTTTTTAACATTTAAGCAGGATTGGCATTAGCTCTTTCTGGAATGATTAGTAGAATTCACCTGTGAGGTCATCTGGTCCTGGACTCTTCTTGATTGTGAGGTTTTTGATGACTAATTCAATCTCATTACTTGTGACTGGTTTGTTGAGTTCATCAAATTCTTCTTTCTTCAAAGTAGGCTACTTGTGTGTTTCTAGGAAGTTGTCCATTTCATCTAAGTTATCCTAGTTTTTGGCATACAGTTTTTCAAAGTATCCTCTATGATACTCTTTATTTCTGTGGAGTCAGTGGTGATATCCCCTGCTCATTTTTAATTTTATGTATTTGCATCTTCTCTCTTTTTTTCTTTGTTAGTCTAGATAAGGGTTTGTCAATTTTCTTTATCTTCTCAAAGAACCAGATTTTGGCTTTAATTTTTTTCAAGTGGTTTTGTTTTCTCAATTTCATTTAGCTCTGCTCTAATCTTTGTAATTTCCATCTTTCTGTTTGCTCTGGGATTCATTTGTTTGTTTGTTTTTTCTTGTTCCTCCAGGTAATTAGGTCTTTGATTTTAGCTCTTTCTTCTTTTTTAAGAAGAAATTTATGGCTCAATTTCCCTCTCAGCACTGCTTTAGCTTCATCTCATAGGACTTGATATGTTGTGTTCTAATTTTCATTCATCTCAATGTAGTTGCTGATTTCTTTAGCAATTCCCTCCTTGACCCACTGATTGTCTAATAGTGTGTTATTAACCTCCATATCTTTGTGCCTACTTTGGTTTGCTGTCCCTTATTCATTTCCAGCTTCATTCCACTGTGGTCAAAGAAATTACTTTGTTTAAGTTCAATCTTTCTGAAATAGTTGAGAGTTTTCTGTGGCCCAGCATGTTGTCCATCCTGGAGAATGAGCAATATGTGTTTGTGAAGAATGTATATCCTGCTGTATTTGGGTGCAATGATCTGTATATGTCTTTTAGGTCTAGATCCTCTAATGTATTATTCAAGATTGCTGTTTCTTTATTGATCCTCTGTTGATATACTCTCTCCAAAGATGATAACAGTTTATTAAGTCTCCCACTATAATTGTAGAGGTATGTATTTTTTCTTTAGGAATATATGTCATATTTCATTTTTATTTCTGTTCTTATCATTTTAGCTATTCTTGCTAAAAATCTTCCTTTCTATACTCTTCTCCAACCCTGTCCTTTTTTTTGTTTTGTATTTTTTGTTGCTGTTGTTTTCAATCTGCAGAACTCCCTTTAGTATTTTTGAAGGACAGGTTTTTTGTTGAAAAACTCTCTTGATTTCTGCTTATCTGTCAATATTTTAAACACTCCCTAGCTTTTGAATTCCAGCTTTGTTGGACTCAGAATTCTTGGCTATCATTATTCTTTCTTTTACCACCTTAACTATATAGTTCCTCTGCTTTCTGGCCACCATTGTTCCAGATGAGAATCAGTGCTAAATCTTATTGAGTTTCCCTTGTATGTGATTAATCTCATTTCTCTTGCTGCTTTCAGTATTTTGTCTTTGTTTTGAGCATGTGACAATTTAATAAATATATGTCTTTGGTTAGGCCTTTTAACATTTATACTGTTAGGAGTGTGCCCTGCTTCCTTGACATGTGCATCCAGGTCCCTCAGAAGAGTTGGGAAATTTTCAGCCATTATTTCCTCCAACACTCCTTCTGCCCCATTTCCCTTCTCTCCTTCCTCTGGGATGTCTATAATGTGTTTGTTTGTGTTTTTCTTGTTTTTGTTCAATTCCCAGATTCCCTGCTGAATTTTTTCTATCTTCTTATATCTCTGTACTACTGTCTGATTTAAGATGTACTATCTTCAACATCACTAATTTTTCTTCTGCCTGTTAAAATCTGCTGTTATGTGTTTCCAGCATATTTTTGATTTCTTGCATTGTGCCCTTCATCACCAACAGAGTCATTATTTTTATGTATGTTTACAGTTTCTTTGGTATGTTCTGCCAGTGTCTTCTTAATATCCTTAATATTTTCCTTCACTTCATTAAGTTGATTCATGATTTTTGTTTGGACATCTTTGATTAGTTGTTCATTCTATATCTCCTGTTTTTAATTTATTCATTAGAATGGCCATACCTTCTTGTTTCTTATTATGGCTTATAATTTTTTAGTGTTGTCTAAGCTTCCATTTATCTTGATAGACTTATTCAGATCATTTGCTTCTCTTTCTACTCTATGGTTTTATTTTGTTTTGTGTTTTTTCCTCTATGACACTTGGTTCCACTTATTTTATATCTTTGTAATTATCTGTTTTCATTTGAAAAATATTAAGACCATAGAAAAGGAAAGAGAGGAGAAAAAAATAATAGTAATAATTTAAAATAGATAGAAATGGAATAATAAAAGAACCAGAAAAAAGTAATTAGCATGAAAAATCATACAAATAGAAAGGAATAAGAAAAAAGGTGTAATAAAAAACAATGAAAACAGGAAAAAATAGAATAAAATAAAAACCTGGAGGGAGAGAAGAGAAGAAGAAAAAAATGAAGACCGAACAAGAAACGTTGGAATAAAATAAAAGCAATGGAAAAGGGGGAAATGAAGGAGAGAAAAGAATAGATATACTAAGCAGAGAAAGATTAGCAAAAAGAAAAAAAAAAAAAGGAGAGAGAGAGAGAAAGAGAGAGAACAAAGAAATAGGGGGAAAAAAGTAAAACTTGTTTCCCTCTTAGATCCCTAGGAAACATCTTAGTTTGTCAGTATTCATCTGTCAATCACCCTGCAGCCTGTCCTTCACAGGTAAGGTGCCTGGTTTTAGAGACTAAAATAAAGAATAATAAAATACATAAAATAATAGTAATCAATATAAAATAGCAGATCAAAAACCCTAATATAACAAAAATACCTCAGTCTATAAGTTCCCTGTCACAAAGAACTTATATGTCTAAAAGCTTGTCTGGTCTCCCTGAGTTGGGCTTCTGTAGCAGTTTGAAATGGTTATAAACTCTAAAAATAGATATTGGATTATATTTGTATTCTGGTCTGTACCTGGATGTGATTAAGTTATGATTTGGGCTTTGATTGGGCTACATCATTAGGGCATTGAAGTCCCCCCCCTTCCTTGGTGTGTGATGACTCACAGATTAAAGACATGGTAAAGGACAGAGTTGAGGGTTTTTGATGTTGGGGTTTGAGGCCGAAGCCATAAGCTAGAGCCCTGGGAAGTAAGCTTACGGAGGAAAGAGAAGCAAGCCTGAGGAAGAGAGGAATGCTGATCCCAGGAAGAAGCAAGTCCTGGGAAGAGAGGAACCCTGAAAACAGACAGAAGCAAGACCTGGGAAGAGAGAAACACAGGAAGCCTGAACCCTCACAGACATTAACTGACATCTTGCTCCAACATGTGAAAATAGACTTTGGTGAGGGAAATAACTTATGCTTTTGGCCTGGTATCTGTAAACTCCTACCCCAAATAAATACCTTTTATAAAAACCAACCAATTTCTGGTATTTTGCATCAGCACCCCTTTGACTGACCAATACAGAATTTGGTACCAAGGAGTGAGGAAGTGCTTTTGCAGTTACTGAAAGGCTGGAATGGTTTTATAAATGAGTAAGGGTTATTTTTTTGAGGAATTGTGAGATGCTTGATGGAAAAGGCTTAAATCACTTTGAAGAGACTGTTGATATCAATAAGGATGCTAAAGAGACTTTTTAATGATGCCTTAGAAGTAAATGATGAAACTATTATTGGAAGCTGGAGGAAAGGCAATCCATCTTTTAAAGTTTCAGAGAACTTAGCAAGATTAACTCCTGGTGTTTTATGGAAATCAGAATTTGAAAATGTCAAGCCTGGGCATTTAGCTGAAGAAATGTCCAAAGTAAACCTGGAGAATGTGGCTTGACTTCTGCTTGTGGCTCATAGCAAAATACTAGAAGAAAGAGATATACTGAGGACTGAGCTGTCAGGCACAAAGAAACAGAAAATAATTCTGGAAATTCCAAGCCTCTGGAAATCAAGATCCCAGAAGAAAGTGCCTCATTGGAGGACTTAACTAAACTTGTAACTTGTAAATCAGGATTGAAGATGCAGTTGTCTCGGAAAGACTTATGGAAAGTCATATTGTCTTATGGCTTGGACCCCTGCCTCTTGCATGCTAAACCAACAAGGTTTTTGAGAGAACTATATGAACAAAACCACTGTCAGCTTGGACTAAAAGGGACATAGAAAGGAGAGATTAAAGGAGAAACAGCTTTAAGAGGAAAACAATGGAAGCTGAGATATGGAATTAAGACATCACCTTGGGCCAAGAGAGGAACTCCATGCCTGGTACCAAGCTGTATTAGTCAGTGTTTTCTAGGGAAACTGAATCAACAAGTGATACTGTCAATAGTATGTGATTTTATCAGAGTCTCTCATGTGACCATGGGGATGCACAAGCACAGGCTCCATAGGTAGGCTACAACTAGGAGCTCCACAGAAAGTCTACTGAAGGTTCTTGACAAGTTCTGGGAGGTTTTGGCTGTCCAAAGATGAGCTGGGAAATTCTCACTCAATGTTGGAATCACCTCCCCTTTAAAGGCATTCAACTTATTGGATAAAGCATCACTCATTGCTTTTGGCAATCTCCTTGACTGATATAATTGTAATCAGCTTTCGATGATTTACCACTGCAGTAAAGTCAATGGTGACTGAAGTCCATAAATGCCCTTGTATTACAGTTAGCCAGGTGCTTGCTTGACCAAACAACTGGGCACAATTACCTGGCTGAGTTGACTCAATAGTCTACCCATCACACCTTCTAGCTGTTTGCTGGCTCTTTTTCCTGTCTTCCTTTTCTCCTAGTTGCTCTCTCACCCAGGGTGGTTGGGTGTGGCAGCCTACCTGAAGAGATTCCCCCTCCTCTTTCCCTGGGGCCACTTCAATGCTGACTGGGGTCTTTTTTGAGATTCAAAGATGTCTCAGTAGGCTGCATCCACTGAAGAGAAGCCATTTTCAGCCCTCTGCCAGACCCCTCTTCCTCATAGGTAGGAGGAATTTCTTTCTCCACTCAGTTGGGTGCAATGAGCCAGGGGTTTAACAAAGGCTATTCATCTTGACAGTCAGCTTTGTGTGCTTTTCCCAGGCAGAGTTGAGTAACTCACAGTTTTATTTGGCCTCTTTGTCTCTGCAACACTTTCCTTCCTGAGTGATGTGCAGCACTCTCCTAGTTCCAGAATCAGTTCCCTCAGATAGCTTTTTGCCTTTCCTCCATTGTTTTTGTGAGAGTTGAGCCCACCCTTTCTACTCCAACACCGTCTTGCCAGAAGTCCTCTTCGGTCTTTAACTTTGTCACTCAAATTTCTGTGACTAACAGTCTACTGTTAGTCTAGATGGGGCCAAATCTAGATGAGGGCTTTCTGTTGTATCAAGCAGGGATTCTTAGCCTGATTCTCATGCCCAGAATCAGCAAATCACCTAAGGGAAAGAATGGGGTGACATGAATTTGTCACAAACTGTCTTATATAACCTGTTCTGGGGTTGTGTGTATGTTATTTGTTTATACACACAAACACACACCCATATGTACATACATGAATACATGAAATATGAGTTATCACTTTCACATAGTAAAACCCAACACTTTTAGATGTACAGTTTGAGACACCTTGACCAAAATATGCAGTCATATAATCACCTAGCACGTTCAATATTGACTATTTGCAATACCCTCAAAATTCTCATTTAAATACCCCTCACATTCCCATTTTGCCCCATTGTTGTAAATACCTTCACTCAACCCAACCCTTGGCAACTACTCATCCAATTCTTATTCTAATTCTTTTACCATTTCCAGAATGTAATATAAGCGTAATAATACAGTGGAACTTTTAGCATTTGGTTTCTTTCATTAAACATAATGATTTTGAGCTTCATCCTATTGTAGCATGTATTAATAGTTTGTTCAAAATCTTTGGTTGCTGTTAGTATTCCACTGCATAGCTAGTTTGCAATTTAATTATCCATTCATCACTTAATGCGTATTTGAGTTATTTCACTTTATGATATTTATGGCAATAATGCTATGAATGTTCATATACAGGTCTTTGATAGGGTCTATGGTTTCAGGTCTCATGGATCAATACCTAGGAATTGAATTGCTTGGTCATATGGTAATTATAACTTTAACTTTGCCAAAAACTACCAAATTTTTCCTTAGTGGCAGTGCTATTTTCATTCCAATAAATAATGTATAAGATTTCTGCTTACTCCACTTCTTTGTCACTATTTATTTATTGCTAAATTTCAGTCAGTTCATTAGGGGTGTAGTGGTACCTCACATTTCTCTAACTACTAATGATCTTGAGCACCTTTCTTTTTTTTTTTTTTTATTTGTCATCTGTACTTCTTCCTAGTTGACATGTCTGCTGAAATCATTTTCCATATTCTTATAGACTTGATTTCCATTTTTTATTTTATTTTATTTTATGAATATTCTGGATATGGTACTTTATCAATGATATATTTCACAGTATTTTCTTCCCCTCTGAAGTTTGAAAAGTTTGAAATTTTGATGAAATCTATTTTTTTTATTTACAATTCATCGTGCCCAGCACAAAAGAAAGTGCAGCCTGCCCAGGAAAGGTGCCGCACTCACGGAGAGCTGACACAACAAGATGACGCAACAAAAGAAACAGCTGACACAAGATGATCCAACAAAAAGAAACATAGATTCCCATGCCACTGACAACAACAGAAGTGGACAGAAAATACGCAGCAAATAGACACAGAGAACAGACAACTTGGGTGGGGGTGGAAGGGGAGAGAAATAAATAAATAAATAAAATCTTAAAAAAAAAAAGATTCCAGGGAATTGAATGACAATGTGAAAAACACAATCATGTGTTTTGGGTGTCCCAGAAGGAGAAAAGAAAAAAAAGAAGAAAGAATATTTGAAGAAATAATGGCTGAAAGTTTCCCAACCCTTATGAAAGACGTAAATATTAATATCCAAGAAGGACAACACATCCCAGACAGAATAAATCTGAGGAGACCAACTTCTAGATGCCTCCTACTCAGAATGGTGAATGCTAGAGATAAAGAGAGGATTCTGAAAACAGTGACAGGAAAGTAATGCCTCACATACAAGGAATGCTCAATTAAATTATGTGCCAATTTGTCATCAGAAACCAGAGAAGTAAAAAGACAGTGGTATGATATATTTAAGAGACTGAAAAAAGTAACTGCCAGCCAAGAATTTTGTAACCAGCAAATCTGTCCTTAAAAAATGAGGGTGGGTTTAATGTCTTCACAGATAAACAGAAACTGAGGGAGTTCATCACCAAGAGATTGGACTTACATAAAATACTAAAGGTTGTGCTACAACCTGAAAGGAAAAACAGGAGAGAGAGTCTGAGAGAAGAGAATAGAAATCAAGATTATTAGTAAGGGTAACTAAAGGGTAAAATGAAAGCCAGTAGTAGGATATGATAACAGAAAGCCAAAGGATTAAATGATAAAAAGTGTACTGTCTTTTTTAGTAATAAAACAATATTAAAGTTTTGAACACCCCAATCAAAAGACACAGACTGGAAGAATGGACAAAAAGATATGATCCATTTATACATTGTCTACAAGGGTGAAGCAAGAACACAAATAGGCTGAAAATGAAAGGTTAGAAGAAGATATTCTAGGCAAATAGTAACCCAAAAAGAGCAGGGAGAGCTACACTAATACCTGACAAAATAGGTTTTAACTACAAAACTGTAAAACATCGAATCATTATTTAAAATCTGTGCATCCATGCATGATTTACCAAATTCCTGTACTAAAGGTGTGTTCTCTGCTGGGTCATATTGTAAGCCTTTTCTATAAATTAAGATCTTGCATTACCATGGGTCTTCTTATTGTGTATAACCATCTGCTTATTGTTGCTTCACATTATTTCGTACAGTATTTCAAACATTTACATTTTTGGCAAGCATGAATATACTGCTGTCCAATGCAGATATATTTCATGCAGTTAAGATTGTTAACATAATAACATTTTTTCACTTCTAATAGTAATCTTAAATAGAATTATTGCTCAACGGTAGAGTACACTTTTTGTGTGCCACCATAACAAAAATGGCCAATTTGCAATAGAAATGGCATATTACAAAAAGAAAAAAATGAATTGAAAAATAGAAATAAAAGAAAAAAGAAAGATTAAGAAAGGTGTTTTCACTGGATTAGCGGTGGATGACCAAGCACTGGGCAGGGCACATTGCCAGTCTGCTTTGCTCTTTCCTTGCCTCTGGGCCTTGTCTCTTCAGCTTTGTGCTCCTCTGTGGGCCTTGCCTCTTGGGGACCTCTTTCCATTCCTCTGCATCCACTGATTCCATCCTTGGGGCTCTAAGACCGCTCCTTCTGTCTTTGAGGCTATTTTTCTGCCTGTGTGGCTTTTAAGCCCTACATTTATAACGGATACCATAAGAGGATTAAGATCACCTTGAATGAGGTGTGTCCTATCTTAACTTAAGATCCTTGTTGCCAAAAGATCCTACTTGCAAATAGTCACCATTCACAGGAATGGAGGAACTTTAAGAACATACTTTTCTGGAGTCCAGATATCTTTGAAAATCTTTCCATGGTTCTGAGTTCTTACCAAAATAACTCCATTTATATCCTGGGAGATACACAACAAAAAATAAACAAAAGCCAACAACAATTTAGCCATTTATTATGGTTTAAATTCATGAACAATGTTTTGACACGTGGGCTTCTAGAGCAGGGACCAGCCTTCAATCCAGCATCAGACTTGATGCTATCATTTATGCCTCTTCTTCTTGTGTATATCCAGCTCCTTTTTGGTCAACAAGCATCCCTATATCAAATCTTTAACTTCTACTTCATAAGACATTTACCATATTGACATAAGGTAAAGGCAGCTTTTGAAATCTCTATATTTGAATTTGGATCCTGACTCCATAATTGTGTGTGATTGAGGGACATGTTTCATGTTTTTCTGCTTCCTGGCCCTCATTTTTAAATGGGAATAATAAGAGATTCTAACTCATAGAGTTGTAGAATATTAGTTAACATGTCTAAAGCATGAAGAAACAACATGTCATTTGGTAAGCAATTATCAGATATTGATTATCACTTAACTGTTGCTTGAATCTCAAACTCTTTCAAATTTTGAAAATTCACCAGTTCCTAAACATTAGTTATGCATTTGCTGAATGTCTCCACCATTCCTTTGCCAGTATGTACTGGGGATTGAACGCAGGACCCTGCCCTTCAGATTGGGTGTTTATAGATTTCTTTACTTGGGGGTTGTTTATAGTGTTCAGAGGTTCTCAGGGTTTTGAGAAGCATCTGTTGCCTGTGGCTATGCACACGTTGGCACTTTGTGCTCTGTGGAAGAGAGGTGCTGAAGAGTAACCTACCGAATGGCTGACTGACTCCATTTTAAATCTCTTAGTCATAGTTCATTATATATCATTTTATTATTTTTTTCACAACTTACTAACAACAAAAGACAATTTCAAAGTCCCCTGGATATTTTAATCTTTCAGGACCTGGTTGTGGTTTTGTACTTTTGAGCACTCATTGCTTAACTTCATCATTTCCTTGACCTTCATGAACTGCGTTCAACCATTCACCTGAAATCCCTCTGATAGTTGACATAACTGAACACTAAAATAATCATGAGAGTGAAGTTTATGAATTCAAAATCTGTGGACAAGGGGAAAATCCCAGAAGATCAGCTAAATGTCAATTTACAGTTTCCCTGTGATTTCTCAGCTGAGATATAAAGCAACTGACCAAGAAGAGGATGTTGTCACCAATTTATCATCAGTCAAAGCCCACCAGACAACCAAGATTTTCTTCCACAGTCATCGTTTCAACACAGAAAGAATTTCCAAAACTCATACTGAAAAGAATTCCCTGAGGTTCTTATAATTTAAGTCGTTTGTTAATAAGTCTCAGACTGAACTTCTGTGATTCCAGGTAATAAAAGACATTGGTTCCTCTGTCTCCTGGGCTACAAGGCTTAGCTAGCCAATTACAGATGAACTATCTAACCTGCCTTTCTGAAGGGCTATATTTGAGAATCATTCTCTACATTGATTATCATAGCACAGTATTTAGAACTGGGGAGGAAATTAAATAACAGATGCCACTCTGGTTGGGCCAGAGACTATCAAAAAGAAGCTCTTTGCACGGGTGTTTGAGGACATCGTCTTTCCATGTAGGTGGAGTGAGAAAAAGGTCAGGACAATGCTACAGCTAAGAGAATGTGTATTCTTCAACTTATGCCTTTCTGAGTTTACAGCTCTATGGTCATCAATTTTCATGTCCTTCATGTGACTCCCCAATAGAAAAATTATCTGCATTTCCTGTCATTGGACCATGAAAATCTTTTCCTCATCAACAGGGAAGCTTTGTTTTTTCCCCAGGAAAAGATCAGAGATGAAGGATATGTTCTAAGCCAAAAAGCCGGGAGAAAGGTAATTGTCTCTCCCATTACTCTAAAGTTACTGTCTCTCACTCCTGAATACCTCTGTTTCTCTCCTCCACGATACTTGTCATCTGGTTCTCTGAGATGTTTCTTTCACCGTGGTGCTTCTCATAGATTTTTCTATATGCTGAGACTCGATGGCCAAGATTAGGAAAACTTTCTTATCTTCCATGCAGTGGAGTCCATGTGCTCAGCTACGCCTGAGTGGCATCTATGATAATAACTCTTTGATCACAGTGTCTGGTAGTGGGCATTGGAAACAGTGATTCCATGCTTTCTTGGTGCAAAATGTTTTATTTCAGGCTCTAAGAGTACCATGCACAAAGGGCAGAGCTGCTGGGAATAAAATATTCAGGGAAGAATTGGGGAGAGTACATGAAAGTGGTGTAGATTTTGGTTCTTCCCTATGGTTCAATGAAATGTGGTAGAAAATTTAGTTTTCTGCTGTACTAAATCCTTTCACCTTTAAAATTGATCAAACTAATGTAACTGCTAAATTGAATGAGAAAGTGATAAAACCAAGAAATATTTAAGGAAAAAATAAATGCATTGCTATTATTCCATACTGTTTTCATCCTTCTCTCTATGCCAGGGCTTTCCCAGTCATGGGATTTATACTGCCTCTGAATGAAACCATTTTTGTTTCATTTAGAGAACTCCCCCATACTCAATGATTATGCACAACAGTGACCCTGTTTCTCTTCCTTTATTCATTGACCCATAATTCCTAATAGTTGTGCAATTGTTTTAACATTAAATACATTTGAGACTTAAAAAATATATAGAACTCTATGTGATACATCTGTTTCTCAAAGAATGCTTCCAATACCCTGTTCCATTGGAAAGGTTGTGATAATGTACATGTTAAATTGTGGGCTCAAGTTTGACCTTGGGCAAATTTTCTAATCAATCTCAGTCTCATTCTTCATCTGTGTTTAAACAAGGAAAAGAGAAAAAGGATAAAATAAATTCAGTCACCTTCCATTGGTATTTGTGAAAAATACATTCATTAATATATGTTAAGTGATTGGACAGTGACTAGCAGTATCTTCCTCATTGTAAACACTGTCACCATCACAGTCACCATCATCATCATCATCATCATTCATTCAACCTAAAGGTATTTTTATTGGCTTTGAAGTATTAGCCTATATTTAAATGCATGCTAATTTCAGTGGAAAACACCCTAAAGAATTGAATTGCATGAATTTAATATAACTAAAAAATTCAGCATCCTACTGATATGTGGACTGGCAGATATTGCTGTATGTTGGAAGCATGTTTGAGTTCAACTTCCAATTACAGAATCACCCTAAACTAACTCCTGCATTGATCCCTCACACTTCTGTAAGGAGCTGAGGCATTTCTAATCACTCTGAGTGAATGATCCTCCCTCAAACTTCAATGTGAACATAAGGTACTATGAAACCTCTAAGTGTGTAAGTGAACACAAGGGGGTAATTAAAAGAGTAAATATGGAGGATATTTCCAAATACACGATTGTTCATATTTTTGAAGACAGTAGACTTAATTATCATTTATTTATTTTATTTAGCTTGTTTTGATAATTTACTACCTAAACATGAATTAAGGGTTTACTACCAACATAAGTTAAGAAATGCAATATAAGAGAGAACTTTCGACTTGCTTTTTTTGTATGCAAATTATTCTACTGACATCTGAATTTTATTTGTGCCATCCTAACTGCATATTAGACTACTAGGCAGAAGTAGGGTGTGAAATGAATATAAGAAGATGAAAATTGAATTCAAGATGGTAACATAGTCTGGAAAGTTGTGTAAATTTCAATATGAATGCTGAAGGACAATCAGAAACAACCAGGACTGATGGCACTGCAGGTTTGCTATTGTTAACTTTTTAATGTGTCTTTCGAACAACACTTATATTAGACCCTGTAATATAAGGACAAAGATAGAGATTACACAGCCAATTATGAAGAAACATCATCTTGTCAAAAAACTGTAGGGATTTACAATACCAGGAATGGGGTTTCATGAAGAGGTACAATCTGAGTCTTTAACCAGAGTTCAGGGGTCAAGCTAGATATGAGGAAAGAGCAAAGAAGATAATTAATTACTAAATGATGAACAGGAATGAAATATAATCTAAAAATTAAAAGGAACAATCTAGTATTGATTTAACAGTTGAATGGCACTAAATCCAAGGTTCTCTTCCTCTAGATATCTAGCTAACTTGGCATTTAAAGGTAATTTGTGACCATTAGATTTCTGAATAAATGAGTTTATATATGGATAGGTGGTAGAAGAATAAACAAATGAAAAGAACAATTCTAAAAGGAAAGGACTTAAAAATTGAATTCTTAAATAGAAAAATGGATCACGATAAATGATTAAATAAGTGAATGGAAGACGAATGTGTGGGTGGTTGTAGATGGAACATGATGGAATTAAATAATTTCCCAGTATAGTCAAAATTCTCTAGTGGGTGTGAGATGATGTCTTATCTAGGGATGTGGTAGGTGCTGGATGATCACAAGTGCACTCCACTACTAGATCCTCCACCATTGTTACACACACACAGACACACTCTTTCAAAGGCACAGGCACCCATACTAAGCATTTTTCTCTTCTCTTTTCCTTACTGTAAGGTTTTTCTCCAACTTGTGTATCTGTAGTCTTTTCCTCCAAAATTTAGCTATGCCGAATGCACTGCTCAACTCATTATTTTCTTCTTCATTCAACAATTCCTACTGGGGTTCACCTTTGGGCTCTTCCCTCCACTGTTTTGTTTTCCATGTAAAATATTCTAGAGCACAGTTACTGCCCTCAAGTAATTCAAATGTCAATAGAGTGGAAGAAAAAGTCTTACTGTACACATCTTAACACTAATACCAAACAAAAAGGTGATTTACAGCGATGACACAGAGGGGAGAGACTTGCTTATTCTGAATAGATAGATCAGATTATGTTGTAGAGAAAAACAGTAATTATTAAGAAATTGTAAAGAAAAGTGGTAGAGGGTCAGGATAGAAAGAATACAAAATTGTAATCAGAGAGATTAGAGTTGGAACCATAGTGTTACACGTTCAAGAAGATATCTAAATACATTTGTTTCCTTATTCGAACATTCTTGATAGAATGATTTCCAATAACTTTTTGATGATTAAAAAGCAAAAGTGTTTAGGAATGTCTAGCATTTATTAGGCACTCAATAAATAATTCTGTTATATTATAGCATATATGATGAGCTCATAGAAGGTAATTTTCTAGGACGATATAAGAAAAAAAGTGAAAATGTAATTGAGTGTCAAAATATTAAAATGATTTGTATAGAAAGATATGGCATTCCAGATAGAGCAGAAATTTTAATAAAGGAAAGAGAAAAAGGAATATCCATGTTTCTTCAGGGTCAAGTATAATAGTCAGGCCTCAGCATTGAAATTCTTTAGATCATAATGTTTGACTGTCTTACAGACCTGTAGGTGTCAGTTTAAGGAAAACATTCACTGCTAAGCCTTGACTGAAAATCGGTTTGTCAGGAAGATCTCTTGTGTTAAGTCCTACATAGTGGAGTCATATTCAGACTCTTGAAATTGGGAATTTAAACAGTTGTATACCTTAGATGCTCAATATTTTCTTCTGAAAAATGGATTTACCGTGCTCTGCTCTTATTAATTCTATCCCAACATCTAACATAAAAAGACAAGAAATATGGGCATATATGTGGGAACAAGCCCTTGGCTACATCTTCCATATTTGTCCCAGACTGTAAATTGGATTATAAATTGGATTATAACATGTTATAATCTATGAACTCGAAAAATATCTACGGTAGTATACACTATAGATAGGATCTGAATGGTAATAAAAGACCAAGTAAGAGAAAGACCTGTTTGGAACATGCATGTTAGGAATTCAAGTAGTATCTACAAATGTTAGGGAATATTGCTAAGCACAGGTTCTGTTACAGAAAAACTAATTAGTAATGAGCCATATCCTGGAAAGTTGGTGAATTTTTAAAGTAACCTCTGAGAGAGAAGGTATCTTCTCTTCATTTGTTTATATACATCCAGGGTTGACAGAGGGTTAAGGATTGAGGCAGCTCATCAACCCAGGAAGAAAGATATGAAAGAACCAATAAGGCAGATATGAAATATAAACTAGCTGAGATGAAGGCTTGCATCTTTTGATAACTGAGTATGGTCAAGACATTTCAGGTGTCCTATTATTATTTCTAGATAAAATCCTCTTTACATGGCCTTGGGGAACCATAGCACCATCAACGAGTTCATCCTCCTGGGTCTGTCTGCTGATCCACACATCCAGGCTCTGCTCTTTGTGCTGTTTTTGCAAATGTACCTCCTAACATTGACAGGGAACCTGATGCTGCTGCTGGTGACCAGGGCAGATCCTCATCTCCACACCCCCATGTACTTCTTCCTCAGACACCTCTCTTTCCTGGATCTTTGCTTTTCTTCTGTCACAGTGCCAAAGCTGCTGGAGAATCTGTTGTCTCAGAAGAAAACCATCTCTGTGAAGGGCTGCCTGGCTCAAGTCTTCTTTTTGATTGTGAGTGGAGGCACTGAAATCTGCCTGCTGGCAGCTATGGCCTATGACCGCTTTGCTGCCATCTGCCATCCTCTGCTCTATGGCCAGGTGATGAACAGCCTGCTCTGTCAGGGGCTGGCTTGGGGTTCCTGGGCCCTGGGCTTTTTGGATGCACTCTTGAACATCCTTCCTGCTACGAACTTAGACTTCTGTGGAGATTATACCATTGCCCACTACAGCTGTGACCTGCCCTCTCTCTTCCCTCTATCCTGCTCTGATGTCTCCACCAGTTTTACTCTCGTGCTCTGCTCCAGTCTCCTCTATGGGATTGGAACTAGTTTCCTGATCTTCTACTCTTACATACGCATTGTCTCCACGATCTTGAGAATCACCTCCTCCTCAGGCAGAAGGAAGGCCTTCTCCACATGCTCCTCCCATCTCACTATAGTCCTTCTGTTGTATGGCTCAGCTTTCCTTCGCTATTTCTTGCCAGTCTCAGGATCACCACTGGAGTTGATCTTCTCTGTACAGTACAGTGTGGTTACTCCCTTAGTGAATCCCCTCATCTATAGCCTGAAAAACAATGAGGTGAAAGCAGCTGTGAAAAGGACCTTAAAAAAATATCTACAATGTTAGCCACCCAAACACAGAGGATGAAGGATAACCAGTGCATTACAACACTACAGATATCTGACGAATTGACAAGAAGAGAATTTCCTTATTGATCCTCATATTTGATGCAGAAATGCAATTGCAATTTCTGAGATCTCTTAGGGTGACACTGGGAACGATAGTTCAGTTTAATTTTGTCTTAGAGTAAGAGCAAAACTTCCAATAATCATGTTAATTCAACCATTTTTCCACCGTATTGTCTTTTGGCTGTATTAATGGGTCCTCTTACCATCTTCTTTGTGTTTGCTATGCAGAATATTGAGCCTCATGGAATGAAATCACCAAGTGCCCAAATCATGAGATAAGGCAACCTAGACAAGGCTCATGGTCTTGTATCTGGGAAAGTGAGAAGTTTAGAATAGAGGAAAGTGCCATAGTAGTAACTGAGAGATTTGGACTTTGAGAGATCTAGACCTATCATAGGTGGGAGCATCCAGAGGAGACAGGACAGCTGAAAAACAGAGAATTCATCAGGGGATCCACAGCCAGCCAGTTTCTAAGATCTCCTAGAGAGTAAGGAACCATCAAGACTATGTATCATAAAATAGAAGATTTAAAAGAAAGATATTTTTCTCTTTGAGCATGATATTGGGATACAATTGGAGAAGATATATTTTGAGGAGTAAAAGGGCATATTTTATGAAGAACAAGATCAGATGGAGGAAGGACAGGAATTGGAAGTCCATACCCACCAAGCAGTGCAGAACATCTGTTTGCCTTAAAAATCGGTGCCTCAATTGCTAAGCCCAAGATTTCTTGGGTCTTCATTGAAGGATTGATGTTCTCTCCAGGTATCTATAATAAAATACAAGATTGGGATTTTATTTCACAAATATGAGGATACAAGCTGGTTTCAAGCTAAGAGTATAAGAGACGAGATTGGAAGGTTTCTCTACTTACTTTGCAATTCCCACCTCTTGATGCCCCTTTTTTCCACCCAGGTACCCATACCACTAAACTGCCCTCTGAGAATTCCCTTTTCACCACCTCCATGTATTTTCATAGCTTTTCATATCACCAAAGAAGAATTCAGCAAGAGAAAATTTTCTTAAAAGTCACTTGTGCTATAGCATTGCCTTTTATCTGGTATTCTGAGATTTGCTTATATATTAACATGTATTTATATTAATCAAATTGCCATGATGTCAATGTGCATGACTTGACAGTATTATTTTCCATATTTCATGTACGTAAAAGAACACAAAGTATACATCAAAACATTTATTAATCTAGTTCACCTTATTTTTCAACATACTTACACATAATAATAATTGTAATACCTATTAATAGGCATTTAGGTAGATAAAATTTAAATAGAATTAATTCATCAATAAATACTAATATGTACTAAGTAAACATGAAAAATGACAAAATAATTTTACACAAGGAACATCATTATTAATTTTGGGTACATGTAATTACTCCTTTTTTTTTTGTCCATATTCATAAGGCTTTGTGTTTTTTTAAAGATTTATTTTTATTTATTTCTCCTCCCTTCCCCCCCTTGTCTGCTCTCTGTGTCCATTCATTTTGTGTTCTTCTTTGTCCGCTTGCATTCTTGTCAGCAGCGCCAGGAATCTGTGTCTCTTCTTGATGTGTCATCTTGCTGCACCAGTTCTCCATGTGTACGGTGCTGCTCCTGGTCAGGCTGCACTTTTTTTGTGCAGGGCAGCTCTCCTTGAGGGGTGCACTCCTTGCACATGGGGCTACCCTATGTGGTGGATCCCCCTGAGGGGCACAGCCCTCCTTGCTCACATCAGCGCTGCGCATGGGCCAGCTCACCACATGGGTCACGAGGCCATGGGTTTGAACCCTGGACCTCCTATGTAGTAGGCAGATGCTCTGTCAGTTGAGCCAAATCTGCTTCCCTTTACATAAGGTTTTAATTGCAATTAGTATGTTTAACAACACAGCACATTCAAATATATCTGCAAAATAAATGATTTTGTTACTTTGCTGAATATCTTGCTTTCTATTTTGTTCAATTTTTCAATTTTAACTTTGATCTTTGTTCCATTATTTCAGACGTTGGAAAGGCCCTTCAGTTAACGATAAGGAAATCATCAGAATGTCTAATATTTTTAGAATACATAGTATATTGTTTATTCCTGAACATGAGTACATCAGGTTTCCTTTATTCTCATTTTACACTTGTGGAAAATAAGGCTTAAAAAATCTTACTACACTGGGTCTCAGCCACGGAGATAGAATATAGCAGGGGTGGAACTCAAACACAAGCAATACTTAATATAATTGCATATTTTAAACACAATGCGAGGTTGAGAGAACCTGGAAATAATTTCTAACTAATTCAGTTTACAAATGTCAGCATATTTTGATCATGACCAATTATATGTTCTCCCCTAATTCTTACCATCTTTGCCTAATGTTCAAATAGCAGATGCCCTATGTGTGGGGATATAGTGAGACTTTAAAGCTAGACAGCTCATTTGCTAAGAGAGTCTTCATTTGGCACTTAGGAAAGTTTTGCTCCCTTTGCATCCTGTTGCTTATATGGAAATGATGTTCACGTGGCCATTTGCCATGCTTATCCCAGTGAAAATTTTTGCAGCCACTCACAAGCACCTTCTCATGCTCTTCCATGACTTGAGTAAGGATAATGATAAAGGATTCACTGTGTGAGTATATTTGAACAGTTCTACCTGTTGAAACTTGTATTGTTATTACCTAAAACTATTCAGAATTCCTGATTTAAACATTCCTCTCTTTGAGTCAGTGCCGATGTGAGCACTGCCCCCCAAAAATGGGATTATCTGTCCCTGAAATCCAGACATTTCTGAGCCCAGCTTCAGGGAGAAACAGCTTGCCACACCAGCAGCTGAGGTCCACATGTCAACAAGGTGGAAAGCGACTTATTTCACTTTGCAGTGCACACTGGGATCAAAACCTCTGCTGGGTGACGATGTGATGTGTGCAGTTC
Source organism: Dasypus novemcinctus (assembly GCF_030445035.2). Classification (NCBI taxonomy): domain Eukaryota; kingdom Metazoa; phylum Chordata; class Mammalia; order Cingulata; family Dasypodidae; genus Dasypus; species Dasypus novemcinctus. The sequence goes on from NC_080684.1 coordinate 17,485,176, forward strand.
TTGGCAGTAATCATAGCACCTCAGAGTGTGCTTGGGTGGGAAACAGCTGTCAGAAGATTGGAAGCCACTTCTCCATGTGGCCAGTCTAGATGGGTCCAGTGATTGTTCTCGCTCAGTTCCTGTTGGTTAAGTAGAACAAGGGCTGAAATCCCTTTTCTTAAAAAAACGATTACATGTGCAAGCCATTTTCTGGGTAGACAAATTCCAGGGAAAGAACATCAACTGTTATTCCACATTATTTAGGAAAAACCAGTAGTTTGGTTTTGGACAAAGGGTTATCACTGTAAAATTATGGTGACCATGGTGTGGGGGTTATCTGCAAATTCTTACTATTCTGGCATAGAGAGGGTCAGTAGTTGCTCTTGTCTGTTCTAGTCTAGTTTGCCTATCCTGCTCTTACCAGCTAGGTTATAAAATGTAAATATCAGTAATTTTAATGGAAAAGAAACATAACGCAAGTAGAGAACTATAAAACCAGAAAGCACTCATTGTATAGCGAGAATCTACTCCAAGAACAAACCAGAAAAATTTCTTTTAAACTTCCTTGCTTCATGTTAGTGATTCAGTTGATGGATGAATATCTGTATAAAATTTATTAGAATGTACTCCAAATGTAACAAATTAAAAATGGCAGATTATTTAAACACTGCCAATAAAATGTTTGGGATTAAAAAAAAGTACCCTGGTGACAAGGCAGATGCTGCTGAAGGTGTGGCAGAAATGAAGTGGCCTTGTTGGAAGAAGGTCCACGCTCAAAGACATTTCTGACAAAATCTACAAAGCATTTTCTGGTATATGGCAACCAGAGGCAATTCCACTTATTGTTGGGTGGCACAGTAGACCTGCTGGTTGCCCTGTGTAGGTTTTACTGATGGCTCAAAATCAGTTTCCTTGACTACCTCTTGGCAACATCGATAGTTTCAGATCTCTCCTCCTAACTTCTTGTGCAGCTTATTGAAAAGCATGGAGTAAAATCACTAAATACTTAAAACAGAAGTGCACAAAAAAAGGATAAATCTGCGGTTAAATGATGAGATTTAGAAAAGTAGTGCTTGGAGGAGGGAGGATGTCCTAGGCAGGAGTTTCCTGAGGAAGAGAAGAATGGGCACAGAGAGGAGGAAAGTCAGAATTACATAAAAGCCCCCACTAAAGCATTCTGTAAAGCTTAGAATTCCAAATTTAAAGACACACAGACACTGTAATTTAATCTAAATACCTTAAACAAAATAGGTTTAACACAAAGTTTTTGGCAGGACTGGATGGGCAAAAAGGCAGTGAGGGTATTACACAGAGATGAAGAGGCCAACCCTAAGCTGAAGCTCGTGGTAATACCTTCGTAGCTGTGCCCCTAAGAGGGGTTGGCAGAAGATGCTGGCGCTGTTGAAAATGTGCTGCACTTCTCCTTCCACATTCAGAATGCTGTCTGCACATTCTCCTTATTTCCCTCCTTCTTTTCTCCCCCCTCCTTTTACTTCTCCTCCTCCTTCTCCTGCTTCATCTTCATAACAGATCACTGCCTCCATTTGGCTGAATTTAACTGTAGCTCATTAGAAAGAAGGTATGGGAGAGTATATATGTCCTAGAGACTTAAATTGTTGGTTCTTCCATGTGCAAGTTGAGCCCTGAATTTCAGGAGATTTGCAAGATTTACTCTCCAGTTCATTGGACTCAACCAAGACAACTAACAAGGAGATTATGATGGACAACACCCATCTCAAGGAACATAGAGTGTCTGCAACTCCAAGCAAGATAGTTCCATCCATCCATCCCATGGGAGTTAATGCTCTCTCAATTAGAAACAGAGGGGGCATCATCATCCCCAAATCCTCAAGATTAGGGAATGAACAATGGACTAAAGAAGACTTATTATTATTCTAGTATACACTTAGTATTATTGGAGCAATGGAAGACATTTTATCATTGATATAAAGGCAGTGGCCACCAGAAGTTTGAGGGGAGGGAGCTGGAAGAATAAATGCAATGTGGGGGCATTATTTGGACATTGGAATTGTGCATAACACTGCAAAAACGGATATAAGCTATTATATATTCTGTCATAACCTACAAAATTGTGTGGGATATAGTGTAAGCTATAATGTAAACTATAGTCCACAATTAGTAGCAATGCTTCGATATGTATTCATCAATTATAACAAATGTTCTGCACTAATGAAAGATGTTGTTAATATGGGAAAGTATGGGAAGGGGTGGGGATGGGTTGGGGCATATGGGAATCCCCTATATTTTTCATGTAACATTTATGTAATCTAAAGCTTCTTTGAAAGTAAAAGGAAAAAAAAACTAATTAAAAAAATAAGAGAGTATGGAAAAGGTACTAATCACACTTCTAGGGTAAACAATATAAAGTCAAGAATAGAAGCATGAATGTAAGTTTAAATGTGACACTCCTGGGGCAAGAAAGGAAGGTTCAAAAAGAGAGAACTTGGGGTGACAGGAAGCAGAAAACCAGCTCACCTCCTGATCACCTTCTCAGAAGTTATGCATTACCTTAAACTTGGCTCATGTGAAAAAAGGCTTGTAAACTACATTTCATATTCTGTAATTGAGTGGTTTTGTTATCAAAGTTATTCTGGGCGCACCCCCAGGACCACCATCTGCATCGTGCGCAGCTGGCACCAGGGAGGGTCGAGGCGGGGTCACAAGGTTGGCCCTAAAGGGATGCTCTCCCGGGGGCGGCGAGGTCAGCCTCTCCCGCCAGTGGCCAAGGCCGCTCTGCACCTGCAATGGCCGCGGACTCGCGCCTCTACTGCGGCGACACTGGCGGGTACTGGGAGCGCAATGCGCCGCCCCTGCCGCCCGGGGGCGCCCAAGGCTTCCAGGCGCCTCAAGGGCTGGCGGGCAGGCGGGGGCCTCCCAGCACCGCCGACCCTCCCTGTGGCTCAAAAGGCCTGGCGGGGGCGGCTCGCCTGGCGCTGCTGCCGCTGCTGCGGATCTGGGCGCCCCGCAGCCGCTGCACCAGGGGCACGGCCGGGCCCTTCCTGAAGTCGCAGGTTGCCGCTGCCGCCACCACCTTAGGCTACTCCCAAGGCGACCGGCGAGCTGAGCTGGATGTCTGTCCTTGGGCAGCCGCGAGGACCCCGGGAAGACGGCGCGCCCGCCCTGCTCGAGCTGCGCGCTCCTCGCCGTGGCCATCCAGAGCGCGCCTGAGGGCAAGGTCACGTGCAGTGCGGTCTACCAGCTTCTCCTTCACCAGCGCGCAGGCCGGCTGGCCTAACCCCATCCGCCACAACCTGCTGCTAAACGCCTGCTTCAAGAGCCCCACGACAAGGACAACCCAAAGGCAACCACTGGACCTTGAATCCAAACTACGAGAAAATGTCTGACAATGAGGACCTCCGCAGGAAGTGAAAGCACTGGTATGAGCCCGGGACAGCTCCACAGTGCAACTGGGACGTCTAAGAAAGAAGAACAATCCTCCTCAGGACTGGGCATTGGGGGTGAGGTGCGGAGTGAGCAGGAAGCGAGAGGAGCCAGTCCCTCCTCTTTGCTGAGGCCTCCCCAGTCCCCAGAGCCTCCTTAGGGCACCAAGAGTACTACTGCCTCATCTCCAGGAGGAATCCTGCTCACTTCCACCCCTTGCCTGAGCACTTTCTTCAGCAGCCTCAGCACCTTAAGTGTCCGCAGGAGACCTCAGAGCGTTTTCTACCTCGCAGGTGCCACCAAGGGGCCACGGGGGTCCAGCTGCCCTCCAGCAGCCCATTCCCACCCTCACTCCTCTCCCACCCCCAGCTCCATCAGGGGGTCATACCAGACACCTTGTAGCTGAGTAACTGCAGCGGCAATAACAGCCATAGCTCTTCCTATTACAGCCCTTACTCTGGCAGCACCAGTGGGGGCCAACGCAGCCCTTCAACAGCTTCGGCAGAGTCAACAGCCTCATCTACCCCTGAGAGGGCTCCTAGGTCTAGAGCAGTGCTTCTCAGACTTTCACGTGCACACCTGGAGATCTCCTTAAAGGTACTGACACCTAGTTAGTATGCCTGGGGTAGGGCCTGAGGGTCTTCATTTTAATCTAGCCCTTGGTGACTGCACCTGCAGAAGCAAGCTTGTGAATAACTCTTTCTACAACCCAGTAAGATTTTATAGGATTTTCTGGATAAAGGGCCTCTTCAGAGAGACATTCATCTCCTTCTATTCGGGGACAGAAGGCTCTAAGGCCTATATGGGTAGGACCATATTTATTTTCTTCATCACCAAGGTTGCAAGCACAAATGGGAATAGGAGCTGGCTAATCAGTATGGACCAGTGAAGTTGTTGGGTAGGAAAAATAACAGCAGTTCCAAATGGCAAGTGAAGCATCGAGGAGTGGAGAGGAATGGACTGCTGAATTCTGCAGTGGGCAGCTGGTAATCTCCTGCCCAACAGCATTTTTATTTTTCTAGAAGAGCCAGTATTCTGTATTTTTTTTTTTTAAAGATTTATTTATTTATTTAATTACCCCCCCTCCCCTGGTTGTCTGTTCTTGGTGTCTATTTGTTGCGTCTTGTTTCTTTTGTCCGCTTCTGTTGTCGTCAGCGGCACGGGAAGTGTGGGTGGCGCCATTCCTGGGCAGGCTGCTCTTTCTTTTCACGCTGGGCGGCTTTCCTCACGGGCGCACTCCTTGCGCGTGGGGCTCCCCTACGCGGGGGACACCCTTGCGTGGCACGGCACTCCTTGCGCGCATCAGCACTGCGCATGGCCAGCTCCATGTGGGTCAAGGAGGCCCAGGGTTTGAACCGCGGACCTCCCATATGGTAGACGGACGCCCTAACCACTGGGCCAAAGTCCGTTTCCAGTATTCTGTATTTTTTATGAAACTGCCAACTATTTGTTCTTTGTCTTTTTAAAACTATTTAAAGTTTTAAAACACTGTACTAGGAAATCCTGCCAATCCGTGAACTATATCCATGAATCACCTCTGCTTATTCTCAAAAGCATCTGGTACATAGAACACACCAGTAGCAAAGGGCTGTCACCTCCAGTCAAGACCAGTGTGCCAGGCACTGTTCCAGACACTTCACGTGTATTCACTTATTTACTCTTCACAACAGGCTTATGAGACAGATGTGATTATGACTCCTTATGTTCCATATGAGAAATGTGAACCTTGGAGATGTTAAGTAACTTGCTCAAGGCCATGCAGATGGTAAATTGTGGAATCATGATCACTTCGAGGCTATTTGACTACAGAACTGGTGTTCAAAACCTCTATGTTCTAGTTCCTAAAGCAGCAGCAGCAACAACAACAACAACAACAACAACAAAATACCCCCCAAAACCAAGCCAGCATCCTGAGATAAACATACATGTACAGGGCAGGAATGGAGCTAGATCTCAAGTGACCAAAGATTCTGACTGAAATGAAAACCATTTGAGATGGTTCCTAGGTGTGAGGGGTGGACACCACCTCTGTCTTACTCCTGCTGCCATACTCCCAAGGTCTAGGGCAATGGTAGTTCTGGTTTATGACAGCCTGGTGTCTTGTCTCTTTTAGCGTGGATCCTGGGTTTTTCGTTTTATAACAAAGTATTCAAATTTACTGGAAATAGGTTTTATATGGAAGTTTAATTTATTTTTTAGAACACATATATTACTTTTTTTAAATTTGAGAAGTTATGAGCTAACAAAACTATCATCCAAACCATACAGGAGTCCCATACATCACCCCACCACCAACACCTTACTTTGTTGTGGCACATTTATTACAAATGATGAAAGAACATTCTCATAATATTATTGCTATCTATAGTCCAGAGCTTATATTTGGTTTTAGTTTCCCACAAGTCATCCTATTATCAATACCACATATTAGTATTGTGTATCTGTTATAGTTCACGAGAGAAGGTTCTTATATCTGTACTGTTAACCACAGTCCATCATTCACCATGGGGTTCACTGTGTTATATGATCACCTGCCTTATACAATCCATCGAAAGAGTACACTTAGTGGCACTCAGTTTCATCACAGAAATGTGTTGTCATCAGCTCACTCCATTTCAGAATATTTTCATTACTCTAAGAAGAAAAATCCCATGCCTCCTTATAATCCCCCATTGGCCCTTAGCATTAATGTAGTACCTTCTTTGCCATTGCTGTAAAAGTATTACAATATTTCTGTTAACTACAATCTAATCCTTACAATAGTTGTAATTTCCCATGCATCTCCAAATTCTTAACACCTTGGAAATAGAGGAAATTCTTTTATTTGTACTATTAGCCACACTCAGTATCCATAACTGAAATTGCTAGAATGTGTTACCATCAACTCTAACCATTTCCCCATGTTTATAATCCCTCTTATTAAATATTCTACATACATTCTGCATCATCTCCCCCTTCTCAATCTGCATTCTATGTCCTATTAAATTATACTTGAAAATTTAATTCCATGAGTTTCTCATCAGATTTAGTACATATTAATGGGACCATGCAATATTTTTCCTTTCGTGTCTGGATGATATCACTCAACAAAATGTCCTCAAAGTTCATCCATGTTGCCACATGTATTTCAAGTTCATTTCTTTTTATTGCTGAATAGTATTCCATTTTTTGTATATACTACATTTTGTTTATCCATTCATTGGATGGACACTTGGGTTGGTTCCATCCATTAGCAATTACGAATAATGCCACTGTGAGCACTGCTGTGCAAATGTCCTTGCCTTCAATTTTTCTGAATACATTTTTAGTAGCAGGATTGCAGTTCAATATTTAGCTTTCTGAGGACTCACCAAACTCTACTCCACAGAAGTTGCACCATTTAACATTCCCACCAACAGTGAAGGAGTGAAGGAGTGTCCCCATTTCTCCACATCCTTTCCAGCACTTGTAGTTTTCTGCCTTTTTAATAATGGCCATTCTGTAAGGCATGGAATGATAACTCATTGTAGTTTTGACCTGCATTTCTCTAATAGCTAGTGATGTTGATCATCTTTTCATGCGTTTTATGACCATTTGTATTTCTTCCTTTTAAAAATGTCTGCTCAAGTCTTTTTACCATGTTTTAATTGGGTTGCTTATCTTTTTATCATTGAGTTGTATGATTTCTTCATATGACATGAAGAAGATGTGGTTTCTGAAATATTTCTCCCAAAATTTTCTTTCTGAAAATGTGTGGGCCGCCTTTTCACCTTCTTAACAAAGACACTTGAAGCACAAAAGTATTTAATTTTGAGGAGGTCCCATTTATTTTTTCTTCCATTGCTTGTACTTCAGGTATAAAGTTTTAAGAAACCAACACCTACCACAGGATATTGAGGATGTTTCCCTACATCTTCTTCTAGGAGTTTTATGGTTATTGCTTTTATAATTAGGTCTTTGAGCTATTCTGATTTCATTTTTGTATAAGGCGTGAAACAGGTGTCCTTTTGTCTTTTAGCTATCCAAACTAATCCCAAAGCAAGGAGAAGGAAAGAAATAAAGAATAGAGCAGAAATAAATGAAATTGAGATCAACAAAATTGGCAAGCTCTTACGCAGACTGAAAAAGAAAAAAAGAGAGAAGGTGCAAATAAACTCAGAAATGAGAGGGCAGACATTACAACTGACCGTGCAGAAATAAAAGGGGTCTTAAGAGGGCACTGTTAACAACCATATTCCAACAAACTAGGCAATGTAGAAGAGATGGGCAAAGTCCTGGAAACATACAAACCACCTACACTGACCCTAGAAGAAACAGAAGACCTCCACAAACCAGTCATAAGTAAAGAGTTTGAAACAGTCATCAAAAACCTCCCCAAAATGGAAAGCCCACGACCAGATGGTTTCATAGGCGCATTCTACTAATAATTTAAAGAAGATCTAATACCAAATTTGCTCAAAATCTTTAAAAAAATTGAACGTGAGTGAACAATACCAAACTCATTCTATGATGCCAACATCACTCTAAATAAAAGTCAGACAAAGATATCAGAAAAAAGATAATTACAGATCAATTTCTCTAATGAAAGTAGATGCAAAAATCCTCAACAAAATACTTGATAACTGAATTCAAAAGCACTTTAAAGTAATTATACACCACAATCACATGGGTTTTATACTAGGCATGCAAGATGGTTCAACACAAGAAAATCAATTAGTGTAATATAACAAATTAATTAATTGAAGAAAAATCACATGATCATCTCTATTGATGCAGAAAAGGCATTTGACAGAATACCGCAATTTTTCTTGATGAGAAATCCTCCAAAAGATAGGCATTGAAGGTATATTTCTCAGTATGGTAAAATGTATGCATGAAACACATGGCTAATATTGTATTCAACGGTGTTCCCACTGAGATGGGAACAAGAGGAGAATGTCCACTGCCACCATTGTTATTCAATATTGTACTAGAAATTCTAGCTAAAAGAATTAGGCAAGAAAAGAAATAAAAGGCACCCAAAGAGGAAAGGAACAAGTAAAATTTTCACTATTCACTGGTGATATGATCCTATTCCCAAGAAATACCTAAAACCCACAACAATGCTACCAGAATTACTGAAGAAGTTCAGCAAAGTGGCAGGATAAAAAATTGGTATGCAAAAATCAGTAGTGTTTCTGTACACTGCTAATGAACAATCTTGGGTGGAACTCAGGAAAATAATTTCATTTACAATAGCAAATAAAAGTATTAAGTATTTGAGAATAACCTTAACCAAGAATATAAAGGACCTATTTTCAGAAAATCACAAAACATTGCTATAAGAAACCAAGGAAGACATTTTCATGGATTGGAGTCTGAATATCCTTAAGACAGTAATTCTACTTATAGGGATTTACAGATTGTATGCAATCCCAATACAATTTCAACAGTTACCCGCCACTTTTTTTAACAGAAATGGAAAAGTCAATTATCAAATTTATTTTGAAGGGTAAGAAGGTCCAAATAACCAAAAGAAATGTCTTAAAAAATAAGAACAAAGTTGGAGAACTCTCACTTCCTGATTTTAAAGCATACTATTCAACTACAGTGGTAAAAAATAGCATGGCACTGGCATAAAGATAGATATATTGATCAAGAGAACTGAATCAAAACTTTAGAAATAGGCCTTCACATCTACAGTCAAGTGATTTTTGAAAAGGCTATCAAACCCACCCTGCTGGGTGAGAACAGTCTATTCAACAAAGAGTTTATCTAGTTTAAGTTATCAAAACAGGGCCATGACTCACTTATGGGGTACAAATCTGATCAAGAGTGCCTGGACATAAGAGACTCCAAGAAGCTTTTTAGTTATTACAATTTCATAACATTCAAGTCCAGCTCCACTGGCCAAACTCATGGAAGAGAAACCACTCTTTGCCCTCTGCTGCACCCTCCCTCCTTCTAGTGAGGAAGATGTCCATTTCCTTCTCTGTTGGCTGAAGTGAGCCATAAGTTTCACCCAAGCTGCTTGCCCTTAGGGTGGGGATGGATGCCATTCCTGGCCATTGGGCTAGTCAGTCATGTTTTCCCTTGGCCTCTTCATCTGTCATCTGTCTGGCATTCTTCTTAAGACTTAGGCATAGCACTCTCCTGGTCTTAAGACCCATGAAGCTGCTCTGTCAGACAGCTTTTTGCCCTTCCTCCATTAATTTTGTAAGACAGTTGAGTCCTGCTGTCCTACTCCAACAACATCTTCCTGGAACTCTGAATTTTTATATTTTTAATACAAAAAAAGGATTCACAATAAAGCTTTTAAAAATATGTAAAAATAAATATACAATTTATTTTAGCACTCTCAATGCTAGAAGCATCTGCATTTTGATTATTTTTATGGTCATTCTCCCAGTGCCCAGAAGAGTGCCAGACACATGGCAAGCATGTGGCCACTAGGTGTCGAATGAAAGAATTTATTCAATAACTTTTTTGATAGTTATTGAAAAAAAGTTATACTGTGCTCATAATACAATTCCAGTAGTAATCCTTCTTCTGTCATTCTCTGACAGTTATTTAAGATTGAAATACTCTATTGAAAATTTGAAAGGACTCACCTACAGAAATAATCTAGGTGTGACGTTTCCATGATAGAAAGGTGTTTAATTACTGAAATAATTTCTTTAATAGCTTTAGATCTATACAAGTATTCCGTGTTTTTTAAATCATATCAGGTGAATTGTATTTTTAGGAAGTTGTTCATTTTATCTACGTATACAATTTTATGATATCAAGTTCCTGACAGTATTTCATTATTAACTTTTTCTATCACTTCATATTTATAATTATACTCTTTTACATTTATATTTATTAAACACTATTTCTTTTCACCTTTAATTTTCTTTTCCAACTTTTCTAGTATGACCAATGTATACAATTAAAGAGATCAATAAATATCATTATCCACCTATCAAATGCAATCAATAATAATAAAACAAGGTTAAAGCATTGCATCATTTTAAAATCTGTGCCTCCATGCATGATTTACCAAATTCCTATGCTAATTATGTGCTCTCTGATGGCTCATATTGTAAGTCTTTTTTCTAAAAGAAGGTTTTTGCTTTGTAGTGGGTCTTCTTATTGTGTATTATCATCTAATTACCATTTGAATTCACATTTCTTTTTAGAGTAGTTCAAGCATTTGTATTTTTTGCTAGAGTGCATAAAATTGCTTTGTAATGCATATGCAGTACAATGAAGACTGTTAGCTTCTTGACTTTTCTTTCATTTCTTCTATTTGAAAACTTAAATATAATTAGGACATAATTTTACCAGTAGAGTATATTTACATGAAATTATAGATCATCAGTCACAATTGCAGAGTGATTGAAAATGTAAATGTTTATATATAATTTGATAAATATAGCTCTCACAAAGTTTCCCCATTTTCCACTCCCATTGATTTATATACCTACAGATATTGTGTATGTCAGGGTTTACAAATGTTGTGAGTATATGGGGACCTCATATTTTTTTAATGTAATATTAAAAAAATGAATAAAAACAAAAAAAACAAAAAAGTTATGATTTTCTTTCATAAAGGAAAATACATTATTTAATTTCTTCTTTTTCACAAGCCACCAATTTGCTATCTTTCCAAGTCTACAAGATAACCCAAAAGTTCTCAGTCATAGTCTCAATGAAGAAACAAGTTCCAAAATTCCATAGTAAAGAGAATTCTCTAAGAATTTTATAATCTGAGCTGTTTGCTAGGGAGACTCGAATTGGGCTTCTGTCTGTGATTCCAGCAATAAATGGCATCAATTCCTCTGTCTCTTGGGCTACAAGGGTCAGCTGGTTAATTACAGAAAAACCTAACCTCTATCTGCCCTTCTGAAGGGTTATATCTTGGAATCATTTTCTTCATGGATTATTCTAGTACTGTATTTATGAGGGGAGAGGACATTACATTAACAGATGCCCCTCTGCTTGGGTCAGAGACCATCAAAAAGAAACTCCTTCCACCTGTTTTTGAGGATCTCAGTTGTTCCACATAGGTGGAGGGAGAGAAAATCAGCACCATGCCAGAATTGAGAAGATATATACTCTTCAGCTTCTGCCTTTATACATTTGTAGCTCTAATATAATCAATTTTCATATCCTTCCTTGATTCCATAATAGAAAAAAACACCTGCAATTCTGTCACTGGACTGTTAACTTTTAAACCTCATGAACATAGGCATCTCTTGGCCCCAGAAAGACCACAGTGGCAGTATGTCTTCCAAACTATAAAAGTCAGGACAGAGGTAATTGTCTCTACAATTGCTCTTAAGTTTCTGTTTCTCTTTCCTCCAATGGCTTCTTTTTGACTCTCTGAGGTGCTTCTTTACCCTGGGTATTCTCAGACATTTTCTATGTGCTGAGATGCATCCCCAAATTTAGGAAGACTCATATTTTCCATGTAGTGGAGTCCATGGATCAGCTACTCTGAACAGCATCCAGGATAAAAGTCTTCGACCACAAAGACTGATGCTCGTTATTGGAAAAAGGTGTACCATGTATTCTAGGTCCAAACTGTATTAATCCATACTCTAGGATTAAAATGGGAAAAGAAAAGAGGAGCTGGAAACAAATATTCAGGGCAAACTTGGAGAGGGCTCATCAGAATAGGAGTGGGTTTTGTTTCTTCCCTATGGCCCAGTCACACATTTATTTTTAAATAAGTGTTAATAAATTTTATTTTTCTGCTGTTACTAAAACCCTCCAACTTCACAATTGATCAAACTAACGTAGTTGCTAGATTGAATGAAGATAGATGCCAAGAAATATTTAAGGAAAAAACAAAATACATTGATGCAATTATTCCACACCCACCTATTGTTTTCATTCTCCTTATTCCAGGGCCTCCCAGATCCTCATGGGATTACGCTGCCTCATGTCAAATTCCCCCGTTTTTGTTCATTTAGTTCACTCTCCCACACTCATTGAATACAGGAATCTCTGAACCTCACTGTCTTCCAATTATCATTGACCCATGAATCCAAACATTTGTGAAATGAACATTCTAAAATTAAATACATTTGAGGCTGATCATTCATTTGATCTACAGGTATTATTATTGCTGCTTTAAAGTATCATTTAGGTATAAACACATTGTCATTCCAGTGCAATCAGCCTTAAGTGATTGAATTGAGTGGTTTTTAAAATAATTAAAAAATTCAGCATCCTACTACTGTATAGCTTGGTGGACAATGTTGTATGTCAGTAGCATATTTGAGAAGTCTCTTGTATTGCCCTCCTTGAAAATTGGTAAGCCTAGCTTCCAATTATAGAATCACCTATACTAACTTCTGGATTAATCTCTTAACTCCCATTAAGGTGCCAGGACATCTCCAACCATATTGGGAGTTGGCTCCTTCCTCAAACTTCAATGTGAATATAAGGTACTATGATATATCTAAATGTATAGTGAGCACAAAATAGATTTAAAAAGTAAATATGGAAGAATTAAAGCAATTATCTGCCCAATTCACACAAAAATTGCCAAATGCAGAATTGTTCAAAAATTTTCAAAATTAAATTAATTATTTAATTAATCTTTCTCTTAGTGGAGAAATATTTTCCTTGCAACATGATTTAACAAAAGCAAAGAAGAGACTCTTTAGAATTGTTTTTTTTTCTTTCTTCAAATTATTCTACTCACTTTTGAATTTATTTGTTCCATCATTATTGCATATTTCTTTCTAGGCAGAACAAAGATATGAACTGAATGTAAGAAAAACTAGACTGAATCTAAGAAGGTTACTTAGTCTGGGAATTTGCATAAAAATTCAATATTAGTATTGAGGAACAATTGGAAATGAGAAGAAATGGGCATGCAGATGATACTGCAGATTTGTTATGAGCTTGGTAACTTGTTACTGTGAATCCGTTGAGCAATATTTACTTTAGTTTCATTGTCAGTGATTTAAGGACAATGATAGAAAATACAGTTTCCATTATGAGATCAAAAGATCTTGTTAGACAGCATCCATGTAGAATCTGAGCCTCCTCTTGACATAGAGGTGCAATGGACACAACCAATCCAATGTCCACATAGAAAAGGTGGCATTGGATTGAGAAAAGTGGACATGATGGCTGATGGGTATGGGGAAAGGCAGGAAGAGATGAGAGGTGGAGGCGTTTTTGGGACATGGAGCTGCCCTGGATGGTGCTTCAGGGGCAATCACCGGACATTGTAAATCCTCACAGGGCCCACTGGATGGAATGGGGGAGAGTATGGGCCATGATGTGGACCATTGACCATGAGGTGCAGAGGTGCCCAAAGATGTACTTGCCAAATGCAATGGATGTGTCATGATGATGGGAAGGAGTGTTGCTGGTGGGGGGAGAGGTGGGGTGGGGGTAGTAGGGTTCAATGGGACCTCATATATATATATATTTAATGTAATATTATTACAAAGTCAATAAAAAAATTCAAACTAAAAAAAAAAAAAAGATCTTGTTAGAAAACCATAGGGAGTTACAATATCAGGTAGGGGTTTCATGGTAAGATATTATGAGTGTGTAGCCACAGATCAGGGTTGAAGGTAGATAGGAGTTAAAAACAAAGGACAGAATTAAGTACTGAATGATGACTAGGAATGAAATGAAATCTGAAAGTGAAAATAGCAAACAAAATAGTATTTGTTTAACAGTTGAATTGCATTAAACAATGTTGTCTTACTTTCAATATCTAGAATATTCTGGTATTCAGCAAGTAATTTGTAAATATTTGTTTATAAATAACTGGTTAGATGGTAGAAGAATTAACAAATGGAAAGAATTCTGAATGGTATAGCTTACAAAATGAATGAATGAATAGAAAAATGGGCTATGGATATATGATTGAATAAATAATTGACGGGCATAATAAAACATGGATGGTTGTAGATTAAACATGATAGGATTAAGTAAGTCTTCCAGTGTGGTTAAAATTGCCTAATGAGTGTTAGATGATGTCTCAGCTACAAGGACACAGTAGGTACTGGATGAACAAAGATACAGTCCACTACTTGACCCCCACAGTTGCTACACACCACACACACACACACATACACACAGAAGCACAGACACTCACATACCAAGCATATCTTTCTCTTTCCCTACACTTCCCCTTACTGTTGTGCCTTTATCGAATGTGTATCTGGAGACTTTCGTCCTAAATTTTACTTACACAGACTGTGCTATTCAGTTCATTATTTTCTTCATTCAACAAATTCTTATTGGGTTCCACCAAGTGTATTTCCCTCCACTGTTCCAAGTGCCCTGGATGTGAAATATTATAGAGCATAATGACTGCCATCCAGTAATTATAATGTCATTGGAGAGAGGGAGAAAAGAAATTAACTAAATACGTCTTAACAATAACCATCAGAATAGATCAAAAGAGTGATTTACTGTGATGGCATACAAGGAGAGATTTCTTGTGAGGTGATCATAACACTTTGTAGAAGAAATTAGTAATTATTAAGAAATCGTTAAGGATGGAGTTAGAGGATCAGGATAGTAAAAATACAAAATTTGTTATCGCACAGATTAGAGTTGGAATCATAGTGGTAAAACATTTGGGATGTTATCCAAATATGTTTGTTTCCGCATTTGAACAATCATCATCGAATTGTTTGCATCATTTTTTTTTTCTAAAGATTAAAAAGAAGTGTTCAATAGTGCCACTTATTTGGCACTCAGTAAACATTTCTGTTCTACTATAACATATATAGTGAGTTCATAGAACTTATTTTTCTAGGACGATATAAGAAAAAGTCAAAACTAAAATGATTATCAAAATATTAAAAGGATTGAGATAGAAAGAAAGGGCATTCCAGACAGAGCAAAACTTGAATATATGCAGAAACAAAGGAATATTCTTATCCTCATGAGCAAGTACAATAGTCTTTCCTCAGCCTTGAGAGTCTCAAGAACATAATGTGTGGACCATCTAACAGACTATAGGTAACAGTTGCTAGAGCACCTTCACTGAAAAATCTTGATTGGAAGACACTCTTTGGTAGGCTATTCTCTTGTCATACAATTTTAGATAGTGGAGTCATGCCTTTCCTCTTGGAATTGGCAATTTAGACAGTTGTATTGTCTTTGATTCTCAAGTTTTCCTCTGAAAAATAGATTTACTATGCTCATCTATTACTTTTTCAATCCCAACCTCTAACATAGGACTCAAGGAAACACAGATGTAAGTGTGCACACAATGTCATGGCTATATATTTCAGTTTTATCCAATAGTGCACCCTGGTGAAGCAAATGAAAGTGCCATGTGTGAAGCTAAATTAAATGAAGACAAAAATATCTTAGTAGTATACAGCTTAGAAAAGATTTGAATGGAAATAAAAGACCAAGAAAGAGGAAAGACATGTTTTGGTACATTGACTCAAATAATTCCACTAATACCTATAATGAATAGGGAAAATTGCTAAGCACAGGGTCTGTTAAAAAATTCTAATTTATAATAATCCAGATTAGAAGATCAGCCATTAATAAATATGCTTGCAGAGTTGATATAGGGTTAAGGATTGAAGAGCTGGTCAACATAGGATGAAATGTACAGAAGAAACTAAGAGTAAGATGTGAAATATAAACTAATAGTGATTGACCTCGGATAATTGAGCATGGTCAAGATATTTTCAATTTACTACTATTTTGTTTCTAGATAAAATCCTCTCTATATGGCCTTGGAGAACAAAAGCACAATCAATGAGTTCATCCTCCTCAGTCTGTCTGCTGACCCACACATCCAGGATCTCTTCTTTGTGCTGTTTTTACAAATTTACCTCCTGACCATGACAGGGAATATCATGATGCTTTTGGTGACCAGGGCAGATTCTCACCTCCACAGGTCCATGTACTTCTTCTTGAGTCACCTCTCTTTCCAGGATATTTGTTTTTCTTCTGTCACAGTGCCACAGCTACTGGAGAATCTGTTATCTCAGAAGACCATCTCTGTGAAGGGTTGCCTGGCTCAAGTCTTCTTTTTATTTGTGAGGGGGGTCACTGAGGTCTGCCTGCTAGCAATGATGGCCTATGACCACTTTGCTGCCATCTGCCATCCTGTGTTCTATGGACAGATGATGAGCAACCTGCTCTGTAAGGGGCTGGCTTGGGGATCCTGGGGCCTGGACTTTTTGACCGCAGTCTTCAACATCCTTCCAACTATTAACTTGGATTTTTGTGGAGATTATACCATCCCCCACTACAGCTGTGATCTGCCCTCTCTCTTCCCTCTTTCTTGCTCTGATATCTTCTCCAGTTTTACTGTCTTGCTTTGCTCCATCCTTCTCTATGGATTTGGAACATATTTGCTGATCTTCTATTCTTATGCCTGCATTGTCTCCACCATCCTGGGCATCAGCTCCTCCTCAGGTAGAAGCAAGTCCTTCTCCACCTGCTCCTCCCACCTCATTGTAGTACTCCTATTTTATGGCTCAGCTTTCCTGTGCTATCTCATGCCAACCTCAGGTTCTCCATTGGAGTTGATCTTCTCTGTACAGTACAGTCTGGTTACTCCCTTAGTGAATTCCCTTATCTATAGCTTGAAAAACAATGAAGTGAAAACAGCTGGAAAGAGGACCTTGAGAAAATATTTTCATTTTAGGCAATCAAATAAGGAGGCTGCTGGGTAACTAGTTTATTACAGCAAGATATCTGATGAGTTGATGATAAGTTAATTTCTTGATTGCTCCTCATTTTGGATGCAGAAACACAATTGAATGATTCAGAGCTCTACTAGTTTAAAGTGGATAAGGATAGTTCCGTTTTATTTTGCCATAGAAGCATAACAAAACATCAAATGGCCACTTTCGTTCAGCCATTTTGCATAGTTTTTGGCTCCATTAATAGGTCTACTTACAGTCTTTTATGTGTTTGTTATGGAGAAGACTGAGCTACATGAACTGGAATCACCAAGTGGCCAAACCAGCAGAGAATGAAAAGTAGAATCAGGTCGTTGGTCTTGTTTCTGGTGATGGTGAGAAATTTGGAATGGACCGTGGGCCAGAGTAGTAGCTGAGAGGTTTGGATTTTTAGAGATCTAGGCCTGCCAAAAGGGGGGCATCCAGAGGACATAGGACAGCCGAGAAAGAGGTTTTATCAGTGAATCCTGAGAGAGCCAGTTTTTAAATTAGAGAAAGTAAAATGTAAGGAAACATCAAGACAATGATTTCACAAAATGAACATAAAGATATTTTGCCCTTTGGGCATTATGTTAAGTTAGAAAGGAAGAAGATATAATTTGAAGAGGAAAGGAGCACATTTCATGAAGAACATCCATATCAGAGCAGGGAAAGAAGAAATTAGAAGTACAGACTGGCTGAGCAATCTGAGCATTCTGAGAAAATCTGATTGCCTTAGCGATCTTTGCCTGAACTGGTTTCTAAATCAATGAATGCTTGGGTCTTCACTGGATGAAAGAAATTGTTTCCAGAACTCTACTATAAAGTTTAAGAGGGGACTTGTGGATGAATGGAATTTATGTTGTTTTCAAAAATATGATGATGTAAGGGGTTGCTCACATGAACTCTATAAGAGACAAGATCATAAGCCTTCTCCAGTTTCTTTTTAAAATTATTATTCATGTATGTATTTATTCATTCATTCATTTTAATGATATTTAAATTGCATAAATGTTACATAGAAATATAGGGGTTACCCATACGTTCCACTCCATCCCTGCCCATACTTTCCTACATTAACAACATCCTTCCTCAGTGTGATAAATTTGTTACAATTGATGAACATATACTGAAGCATTGCCAGTAACCATGGATTATAGCTTACATTATAATTCACACTCTGTCCCATGCAATTTCATAAGTTTTGACAAAGTATATAATTGCCTGTATCTGTCATTGCAACTTCATGGAGGACAATTCCAATGTCCTGAAAATGCACCCATATTGTGTCGATTTTTCATTCTCCTTCCTTCAGATCCTCTGGTGGCACTGTGTTTATATCAATTATACATGTTCTTCCATTGCTAGAATAAGTATAAGTCTATAGTAGAATAATAGTAAGTCTACTTTAATCCATTGTTCATTCCCCAATACCGAGGATTTGGGGATGATGATGCTCACTCTGTTTCTAATTAAGAGCGGGCTTAGATTCCAGGAGGAAGATAGATGGAACTATCTGGCTTGCAGTTGCAGACTCTCTCCTCCTTGGGATGATCATTATTTATCATCATCACCTTGTTAGTTGTTCTGGGTGTGTCCCATCAACTAGAGAGTAGGTGTTGCAGTCCTGCTGAGATTCATGGCCCAAGTGGTACATAGAAGGAACAAAGACTTAAGTCTCTTACACATACACTTATCAGATGTAGTACTAACTATAGGTTCAAATAGAAGGGGCAGAAAAGCCATGTGTAGGCAAACCATAAATGAGTCCCACTCTGTTACACTGGAGAGTGTAAATTCCAAGGTAAGGCCCATTGGCAGGGGCCCCAACTTCTGAGCTGTCTGCCCTGCCTATAGGGTCTGGATGTCTCTAGAACCCCTAGGAGCCCTGCTATTTGAGGCAGTATTTACTGAGGCAATCAATGAGATCCTGCTGAAAGGTACATAAGCTTAACCTCTGGAATGACCTCCTGACTCACTTTGAAATCTCTCAACCATAAATATTCATTTCTATTTATTATTTCCCCTTATACAATTGTATAAGAAGCTAAATTGGAAGGCTTCTTTAGTTTCTTTGTACTTCCCACTTCTTGATGCTTATTTTTCCCACCCTGGTACCCATTATCATTAAGCAACCCTCTGATAATTCCCTTTTCACTACCTGCATGTATTTTAAGTAAATTTTCATATCGCCAAAGAACAATTCAGCAACTGAAAATTTCTTAAATATCACTTGTAGTATAAATTTGACTTTTATTATTCTGATTTTACAATTATGGAAATCAAGGCTTAAATAATCCTATTAATTGGCATCAGTCACAGAGTTAGCATGTGGTAGAGCTGGAAGTCAAACACAGGCAATAATAATCTAGATTCCATATTTAGAAATACAACATGAGGTTGAAAGAACATAGAAATTATGTGTAACTGACTCAGTTTATTATGTCAGCAATTTTTGATCATAACCAATTCTATATTCACTCCCAGATATTACTATATTTGCCTAATATTCAAATGAAGGATGCCATATTTATGGTATATACTGAATCTTTAAAGTTAGATAATTCATTTGCTAATAGAGTCTTCATTTGGCCCTCACAAAAGTTTTGTTCCTTGTCCATCATCTTGCCTATGTGGAAATGAGGTACTACATGCTCAAAAGGAAGAGTGGAATAAGGCAGGAGAAAAGAATGAGCTCTCTGTAATACTGGTATTCTTAGCTGATCAGTTGCATTTGCGTGACAGGGTAGAGCCTTCACTTTAACGCTATACGTAAATGCCTTGTGCCATCCAGATAGGTTAGCAAAGTTTTTCACCCTAGGACACAGGCAGAGATCCACTGCTGGGAGGGGTAGAAGCAAAAAACCTCTGCCCTTTGGTATTGGTCAGAAAATATCTAGGGACTCAGGATTTTTCATGGATACCAAAGAGAGGCTGACCACCACTGTGGGAATATAGAAAATTTTTTTGCCCACTAACACCCACAGATACAAGGCAGAATTTGGCTGCTAGTGGAGAGAATGGGCAGGAAAGTGAAGAAAGCCACACCTGTGTGTCCTAGGCCTTCATAGTTTGCCTAAGACTGAAGGTGGCTATGACAATCAAGACCTTCCCCTGCTGCTTACATGAGACTTGAATAGAGAGTAATGAGCACTACCATTCTACCACTAGGGGAGGGGAGATAGCAGGGTGAGAGACTTCTATAGCAGAGATGAAAGTTCAGAGTAGAGCAGGAAGACTGCGAAACCCTCTGGTACTTAAGGTCTCCCTTTAAGCACAAGGTAATATCAATTATTCAGAGGATGTAATTGAAGACTGTGGTGTACTTTAAGTAAAGAAAACAACAAACCCTGACAAATAAATTCTGCCTATTTTGTCCTAGTGAGCACATGAATCTCTTGACAGAATAAAATGTGCATTTCTGGGCATACATACTATTAACTCAGTTTTTTCAACACATGATATCTACATTAAATAAATATTATGGGATATACCAAAGAAACAAGAGAAACATTATAAGAGGTAAAACATTCGATGAAACCACATCAAATATGAAGGACAAATTCAAAATATCACACATGGGCTTTAAAGTATCCATGATTAAAATCTTAAGGTGTACAGTATTCATGATAGATGGATAATTTTGAGAATGTTATAAATATAAAAAGGGTGAAACATAAATGCCAAGTTAACACAACAATAGAAATGAAGTGACGGGGGTGGGGCAAGATGGTGGCTGAGTGAGCTTACCTGATAATCTCTCCTGCAAAGAAGTGGTTGGGCAGCGTTGGAGGTTCTTCGGGAACAGGCTGTTTCAGGATTTTTGCAGGTCAGGAGGTGTCTGGACATCGATTTGGTGGGAAGGTAACAGAGAAAATATGTCTATAAAATATAATTGAGACTCTTTACACGGAGGTCCGGGCAGTGCGCAGAACGTTCCCTCTTAGGGTGGGCGGAGCTGCCGCACTGGGTGCTGCTGGGGCGGTTTTTTTTTTTTTTTGAGGCTCTGCAGTACTGGGGAATTCATAAGCCCTGAGCAGCCTATTGGGGGGTTAATAGGACAGGAGGCGCTTGCAGACCTATTTGGGGAGACAAATGGGAGTTTTATTGCGAAGCAGGGGAATTTTTGACTGCGGACACAAACAATAGCGCTTCCTCCTAGAGCCCAGCACCCCGCAAGCCCGGCTGCCAATCTACAGTGGACTTAAATTGATAGCAATAAAGAGACGCCACCAGGGTCTGGCAGGGTGGGAGACAATTGGAAGCCGATTAGGGAAATATTTTGCGAAGTGTGGGAATTTCTGGTTTGGACTCTGTTATTAGCGTTTCCGGCTGGAGCCCCACCCCCGGGCCTGGCTATTGATCTGCATCATTAAATTGACTGCAGTGTAGAGGTGCCCCCAGGTGGCTGTTCTGGGGGATTACAGGGTGGGAGGGGTCCTGAAGTTGAATCGGTGGTACATCCACAGAATAGACCCCAGTGAGTGAGTGAATTGTGGGGTACAGACACACAGGATAAAGCTTGCGGATGTGACCTCACCCATAGGGCTGGCACCCAGCTGCGGGGATCCCTGAAGGCTGTGATGCACTGCGGTGCTCCCAGGCTCCCTGTTAACCGGACTTGAGGTTGCCAGGTCTGAGTCCCATAAGCCCTGGTGGCCCACACCCCAGAGACTCACACCTCTTGAGTCTTCAATATCTCAGACTTTCCATTCCTGAATCCATCACACCCTGAGGTCCATCTGAGGTCCTTGAATGTCCTAGCCCTCAACGTTTACATTTTTTCTTTTTTGTTTTGTTTTGTTTTTATTTTTATTCTATTTTATTATTTATTTATTTATTTAATGTCCTGATGGCTAACGTTGCATTATCCCCTAGTCTTTTCTCCCAGCATATCCCCCAAAGTCTTTTTTTTCAGTTATTTAGGGTTCTTTTTTAATTGTTGTTGTGGCTGTTGTGGTTGGTGTATATCTTTTTTTTCTTTTCCCTACCTGTTCCCCGCCCTTTACCTACCCCCTTTTCTTTCTTCCTTTCTTCTCTTTTTTTTTCTGTTTTTTCTCTCTCTCTTGTCCCTCATTTTCTTCTTATTTTATTTTATCTTAACTATACAATAGATGCTGCAGGGAACACCTCACATTTGCTGGGTTTCCTCATCCTCCACTGCCTCATTTCTGTGTGAATAGATTTTGGCTACCTACACTATCCCCTTTCCCCTACATCTTGATATCCTCCATCATCAACTGTCTCTCCTATATCCCACCTCCCTTTCTTTGATGGACAAAGTGTCTAACTCTTAATTTCTAATACCTTTGTTTTGTTTTCTGTCTGTTATCCACTCTTGAAACTATTGCCTTTCTTTTCTCTTTCCCTCTCTCACGAAAACACTAGCTTTTTAATTCATACAATATTCTTCCCATATTCAGTTGACTACCTCATTATAGGTACTCTACCTACTGCTATGACTCTACACAACTTACATGAATCTAGCATCCATCCTCCCAGATCTCATATTGTTGCTCTGTTAACATATATCACCAATATTACTTTACACTTTTTTCCTTGCTTGCACAATTGCCTTTCCCCGGCATTAATACTTTCCTTTAAAGTGAACTCAACCAGCAATAAGAAATTAGAATAAGAAGAACAAAGTGACAAAGAGAAGATATAACACTTATGCGAAAACAACAGCTAATTAATCTCCAAGACTAAACAAAGAAGCTAAGGAACTGATTAAACCCGTCAAGATAAAATGATGACCAGACAGCAACAAAAATCTACAAACCAAACCAGTAATCAGGAAAACAAGGCTGAATCCAATGAACAAACTAAAAATCAGGAAGGGGAGCAGAACTTCGCACAAGTAATGAAAGATCTCAGAACATTTATCACTGACAAATTTAATGAAGTAAAGGAAGAGGTTAACAACATGAAGACAACACTTGGAGGGGAAATTGCAGACATAGGGAAAAAGATAACAGATATGATGGGAATGAACACCACAGTTCAAGAAATCAAAAATACACTTGCAGCAAATATCAGCAGACTAGAAGAGGCAGAGCAGAGAATTAGTGATGTGGAAGACAGTACATCGGAAATCAAACAGATAGTAGAATTGGTCAATAAAAAGATAGAAAAAAACCAGCTAGGACTTAGGGACCTGAATGATAATGCAAAATGCTCAAACATACGTATTATAGGCATCCCAGAAGGAGAAGAGAAGGGAAAGGGGTCAGAAGGAGTGTTGCAGGAAATAATGGCTAAAAACTTCCCAAATCTACTGAAAGAGACAGATGTACATATCCAAGACGCACAGTGCACCCCAATCGTCATAAACCCCAGCAGGCCTACCCCAAGACATATACTTGTCAAATTATCCAACACTCAAGACAAAGAGAAAATTCTAAAAGCAGCAAGAGAAAAGAAAACCATCACATACAAGGGAAGCTCCATAAGATTAAGTGCTGATTTCTCATCTGAAACCATGGCGGCAAGAAGGCAGTGGTATGATATAGTCAAGGTACTAAAAGAAAAAAAATTCCAACCAAGAATACTCTATCCAGCTAAACTAGCATTCAAAAATGATGGAGAGTTCAAAATATTTGCAGGTAAACAGAAACTGAAAGAGTATGCCAACAAGAAACCTCCCCTTCAAGAAATTCTAAAGGGAGTTCTGCAGGAAGAAAGGAAAAAACAGGATAGGCAGAGTTGGAGGAGAGTGTAAGAGCAACAAAAAGACAAAAAGAGAAGGAAAAAAAAAGCAAACAAAATATGACAAACACAACTCCAATCAAAATATGGCTAACACAAATAATTCCTTGAAAGTAATAACACTGCATGTCAATGGATTAAACTCAGCTATCAAAAGATTCAGACTGGGTCATTGGATAAGGAAATATGACCCATCTATATGCTGTCTACAAGAGACACATCTTAGACCCAGAGACTCATGGAGGTTGAAAGTGAATGGCTGGAAAAAAATCATACAAGCAAACAATAACCAAAAAAAGACAGGAGTAGCTTTATTAATATCAGACAAAATAGACTTTAAATGTGAAACAATTGTGAGAGACAAAGAAGGATACTACATTTTAGTGAAAGGGACAATCTGTCAAGAAGATCACACAATCATAAATATTTATGCTCCTAACAAGGGCGCCTCTAAATATGTGAGGCACACGCTGGAAAAACTAAGTGAAAGAATAGATGCATCTACAATTATAGTGGGTGATTTTAATATACCACTATCAACTCTTGACAGAACATCTCAAAAGAGAATCACTAAAGAAACAAAACATTTGAACAGTATATTAGAGGAGCTGGATATAATAGACATATATAGATTATTACACCCAAACACAGCAGGATATACATTTTTCTCAAGCGCACATGGATCATTCTCCAAGATAGACCATATGCTGGGACACAAAGAAAGGATTAATGAATTCAGAAAGATTGAAATCATACAAAATAATACCTCTGACCACAGTGGAGTGAAGCTGGAAATTTGCAAGGGACAGAGGCCCAGATTTCACACCACAATTTGGAAATTAAACAGCACACTCTTAGAAAAACAGTGGCTCAAAGAGGAAATCTCAAAAGAAATCAATGACTACCTTGAAACAAATTATAATGATAACACAACATACCAAAATTTATGGGATGCAGCAAAAGCAGTACTGAGAGGGAAATTTATAGCCATAAATTCATATATCAAAAAAGAAGAAAGAGCAAAAATTGAAGAACTAACTGCACATCTGGAGGAATTAGGAAAAAAACAACAAAGTAATCCAACAGGAAGAAGAAGGAAGGAAATAACAAAGATAAGAGCAGAACTAAATGAAATAGAACATAAGAAAGCACTTGAAAAGATAAACAAGACCAAGAGCTGGTTTTTTGAGAAGATCAGGAAAATTGACAAACCTTTAGTGAGACTAACAAAGAAAAAAAAGAGAGAAGATGCAAATACACAAAATAAGAAATGAGAAAGGAGATATCACCACTGACCCCACAGAAATAAAGACTATCATAAGAGGATACTTTGAAAAACTATATTCCAACAAAAATGACAATTCAGAGGAAATGGACAAATTCCTAGAAACATATAAGCAGCCCATATTGACGAAAGAATAAATTGATGATCTTAACAAACCAATCACAATTAAAGAAATAGAATCAGTCATTAAAAACCTCCCAACTAAGAGGAGCCCAGGGTCAGAGGGCTTCACAGGTGAATTCTACAAAACATTCTGGAAAGAACTAACACCAATCCTGCTGAAACTATTCCAAAAAATCAAAACGGAAGGAACATTACCTAACTCCTTCTATGAGGCCAACATTACCCTAGTACCAAAGCCAAACAAAGACACCACAAGAAAGGAAAATTACAGACCAATTTCTCTAATGAACCTAGATGCAAAAATACTTAACAAAATACTTGCTAATCGTATTCAACAACACAGTAAATGAATTATACACCATGACCAAGTGGGATTTATTCCAGGTATGCAAGGATGGTTCAACATAAGAAAATCAATCCATGTAATACACCATATAAACAGATTGAAGGCAAAAAATCACATGATTATATCTATAGATGCAGAAAAAGCATTTGACAAAATACAGCACCCTTTCTTGATAAAAACACTCCAAAAGATTGGAATACAAGGAAATTTTTTGAACATGATAAAGAGTATATATGAAAAACCTACAGCCAACATTGTTTACAATGGAGAAATCCTAAAATCCTTCCCTCTAAAGTCAGGAACAAGACAAGGATGCCCACTGTCTCCCCTTCTATTTAACATTGTCTTAGAAGTACTTGCTCGAGCACTGAGGCAAGAACCAGATATAAAAGGCATTCAAATTGGAAAGGAAGAAGAAAAAATTTCATTATTTGCAGATGCCATGATCCTATATATAGAAAACCCTGAGAGAGCTACAACAAAGCTTCTAGAACTCATAAATGAGTTTAGTAAAGTCGCAGGTTATAAGATCAATGGCAAAAATCAGTAGCATTTCTGTACACCAATAATGAGCAAGATCAGGAGGAACTCAAGAAACAAAAAGCATTCACAATAATAAATAAAAAAATCAAATACTTAGGAATAAATTTAACTAAAGAGGTAAAAAACTTATACACTAAGAACTCTACAAGACTGTTCAAGGAAATCAAAGAAGACCTAAATAAATGGAAGAATATTCCTTTTCATGGATAGGAAGACTAAATATTATTAAGATGTCTATCCTACCAAAACTGATCTACACATTCAATGCAATCCCAATAAAAATCAACACAGCCTTCTTTAAGGAACTAGAAAAACTAACTATGAAATTCATTTGGAAAGGAAAGAGGCCCCGTATAGCCAAAGACATATTGAAAAAGAAAAACGAAATTGGAGGAATCACACTACTTGACTTCAAAACATACTACAAACCTACAGTAGTGAAAACAGCATGGTATTGGCATAAGGAGAGACACACAGACCAATGGAATCGAATTGAAAGTTCTGATATAGAACCTCATATATATAGCCATATAATATTCGATAAAATCACCAAACCCTCTCAACTGGGAGAGAATGGCCTATTCAACAAATGGTGCCTGGAGAACTGGATAGCCATATGTAGAAGAATGAAAGAGGATTACCATCTCACACCTTATACAAACATCAACTCAAGATGGATCAAAGACCTAAATATAAGAGCAAAGACCATAAAGACCTTGGAAAGCAGTGCAGGGAAACATCTACAATACCTTGTAATAGGAAATGGCTTCATGAACATCACACCAAAGGCACGAGCAGCAAAAGAACAAATAGATAAATGGGACTTCCTCAAAATTAAAGCCTTCTGCACCTCAAAGGAGTTTGTCAAGAAAGTAAAAATGGAACCCACACAATGGGAGAAAATATTTGGCAACCATATATCTGATAAGAAACTTATAACTTGCATATATAAAGAACTCCTATATCTTGAAAATAAAAAGATAAACAACCCATTTAAAAAATGGGAAAAAAATTTAAACAGACACTTCTCCAAAGAAGAAATACAAAAGGCTAAAAAGCACATGAAAAAATGCTCAACATCTTTAGCTATCAGGGAAATGCAAATCAAAACTACAATGAGATACCATCTTACTCCCATAAGATTGGCAGCTATGAAAAAAACAGAAGAATACAAATGCTGGGGAGGATGTGAAGAAATGGGAACACTCATCCACTGCTGGTGGGAATGCAGAAGGATCCAACCATTCTGGAGGACAGTTTGGAGGTTTCTCAAAAAACTAACCACAGATTTGCCATATGACCCAGCAATACCACTGCTGGGTATATACCCAGCAGAACTGAAAATAAGGACACAAACCGATATATGTACACCAATGTTCATAGCAGCATTGTTCACTATCGCCAAAAGTTGGAATCAACCCAAATGCCTATCAACAGATGAGTGGATCAATAAAATGTGGTATATACTTGGTACAAATATTACTTGGAATGGAATATTCCTTGGAATATTACTTGGTACAAACACACGTGATAACATGGATGAATTTTGAGAACCTTATGTTGAGTGAAGCAACCCAGGCATTGAAGGACAAATACTACATGACCTCAATGATATGAAATAAGCAAGCTGCCTCAGAGAGCTAGAGACTGGAAGATAGGCTTACAGGAAATCGGGGGGTGGAGGAAGGATGTTTGCTGACGTCTGCAGGGGTGGAATCTATGATGAGCTGGCGGTAAGTATGAGCACAAAGAAGAGATATAATGGGGGCAAGGGGTTACCTTTGGGTGGGGCTTTGAGGGTTTGAGGGGGGCTGGGGATGGGCGGATGGGTAATATTGCCCACAAAATTGGGGGGAGGGAGGGCCAACATACGAACATAAGAGAGTGTCAGGTGTTGGTTGAGAGTAAAATGCTGAGAAAATCATATCAAAATATAATTAGGAGGGTTACCTGTTTAGGATGATCGGAGGGGATGGTCTGACGCGGGACCGACTCCTGGGGAATGTCTGAATGCTCATTTTTCCAGGGTGGGTTGTACCATTGGGTAGAGATCCAAGTAGTGAGAGTGGGGGTGGACCCACATCCTGGGGAGGACTAATGCCATCAAATAGAGGGAACTGTATCTCGCGAGAGAAAGGGTGGCTCCCAGGGCATTAGGTCAGTTGAGCAAGTCAGGCCCTGAACACTGTTGCAAGTATCTCTGGACGTGGCTCCTTGAGAAATGGAGATTGGCTGTCGCTGTGGGCCCCAAGAGGAGGGGAAAATGGATGTTGAATGGATGGAACCAAGGTAAATGTGGAGGTAAGAGAGGAGTTTCGCGATAGTACACAAGGATGGATATAAATCATGTAATATTACACCAAAAACATATAGGGTATGACAGACTAATAATGTAAACCATAATGTAAACATAGGATAACTAAAAATTTAGAAAACTGTATATCCTAAAGTATGGACCACAATGTAAGCACAGATGTCACCTTGTTTGAAAGCTATTGTCTCAGAGTCTGTACATCAGTTTAAGTAAATATGATATGAATAAGTTATAAGATTATCGCTGTGGAAGGGAAAAGGTTTTATGGTGGATGTGTGGGAGTACTGTCTATTGTATATATGAATTACTGTGATCTAAGGCTCTTGTGAAGAGAAGCTCAATAATTAGGAAAAAAGAAAAGAAAAAGGTAGGATGTAGAATTTTTCCAAATCAATACGTATTCTATATCTAACCTTTAAACTCATTACTATATTCCATTTTACTAGTAAGGGAACCTGACATTATATTGGGCTTCACTTTTCAGGAAGTTTTGGATCACAGAGTGGTTCAACAATGGTGGCAGAGGAATACTGGTATGGGATATTATTGACAGGCGATATATGGTTGACAGGGAGTTATACAGGGTATATGTCCAGGGTGCATGGTAATGTTTGGATATACTCATAGTGGAAACAATTAAAAACAACAGTTGGGGGGGTACTGGGTTCCTGGCTGGGGGTGCTCTGTTGTAGTCCCTAGGGGAGCAGCGGCAGTCCCCCCAATGGTAAGAACCAGGAAGGAATGAGGGTCCAACAGTGAGCCCTTGATACTAATGACTATGCTTGTGGGCCTATATGCCTGAAATAAGAACAAGGCCTAGAGCAGCACTGTGCCTAGGAGTTTCCTCCTGACAGCCTTCATGTTACTCAAATGTGGCCAGTCTTGAAGTCAAACTCAGCATGCAGATGCAGTGCATTCCCCCCAGCATGCGACATGACACCTGGGGATGAGCCTCCCTCATACCGAGGGATCACTACCAAATGCCAGCTGATGATGCAATTAGAAAATGACCTTGAATTAAAGGTTCAACGTGGACCCTGTCTACATGTAATAACAGGAGTTTAAAATGCTGTTTGACCTAATGTAAGGGGGAAATGGAAAGGAGAAATGAGTTCATATGGCTATGAGTCTCTAAAAAAGAGTCTGGAGGTTGTCAGAAGGATTGCCCTTATGCACACCTGAGCAGAGTCTCAGAGACAGATAAAGTAGATACAACCCCAGGTATTGGTTCTTTTGAGGGCTAAAGAGACCCATGGGTTCTATAGTCATGGCAGATGGGGTTCACTGCCATGTCAGTTGGCCCTTCTTTGGAGTTGGTGTTTCTGCATGATGGAACTGGACTCAGATGGGATCTCTTTTCACAAGACTTTCATGCTACTTTACTGGAATTGTAGTTGGTGCTGGGGTTTAAGATATATCTAGGGGATTTGAATCTCTGGACTGAGAATATGATAGCCACGCCCTGAACCTCAACAGACTTCAGCTCCTACATTCTGATTTATTGGATTTATCCCACTCAACTAACATGGAGTTGAAGAATGTCAACCACCACGCCATGGAGCCTAGAGTGCCTACAACTGAAAGCAGGAGGATTGCATCCAGTATCCATATGGAATCTAAGCCACCTCTTGACACAGAAGTGCAATGGACACAACCAATCCAATGTCCACAGAGAAAATGTGGCATTTGTGTGGGAAAAGTGGCCATGGTGGCTGCTGGGTGCGTGGAATGGGAGGAAGAGATGAGATGTGGAGGTGTTTTCGGGACTTGGAGATGTCCTGGGTGGTGCTTCATGGACAATTACAGGACATTGTAGATCCCCCTAGGGCCCACTGGATGGAACGTGGGAGAGTATGGTCTATGATGTGGACCATTGACTATGAGGTGCAGCGATGCACAGAGATGTACTTACCAAATGCAATGGATGTGTCATGATGATGGGAGAGAGTGTTGCTGTGGGGGGAGTCAGGGGTGGGGGCGGTGGGGTTGAATGGGACTTCATATTTTTTGAATGTAATATTTTAAAAAAAATGAATAAAAAATAAAAAATAAAAATAAAAAAAAAGAAAAATACATACATCCATGTTACCACCTCCCCTAGTCAATTGTCTTATCTCCAAAGAATTCCCATGTGTACTTTTTCTTTTAACAACTGATGTGATATCTGCCAACTATATGTTAGTTTTGCCTCTCTAGAATTTCATATGAATGCAGTAGTAAAGTGTGAATAATCTTGTTTCTGGATAAGTCTATAGTATCAGTGGTTTGTTCCTTTTAATTGAATTTTTTACACAATCTCAAACTAGTGCTAACAAAAGCAAGGGATTGGAAAGCCAGTAGAACTGAGATTAGGTCTTGCATTGAACCTAAGAAAAGAGAATAATCAGAATTCCAATCCTTTTCTCTGCTTTACCTGTTCTTCATCCTACTATAATATATTAGGATGTTCCCCAGGAACAAAAAGATTTTTATCTGCCTTGCCTCCCAAGTCTGGGCCACTAGTGAAACTCTTAAGAAATACTTGAGGTCATTTTATTAGTAGTTGGACTAAATTAGTCCTGCAATAAAGACTGCTCTGTGCCAATCCTAACAAAGCATAAAACAAGAATTGAAAAGGTCTAATTGGGTGGCAGACTTGGCCCAGTGGTTAGGGCATCTGTCTACCACATGGGAGGTCTGCGGTTCAAACCCTGGGCCTCCTTAACCCATGTGGACCTGGCCCACGTGCAGTGCTGATGCATGCAATGAGTTCCATGCCATGCAGGGGTGTCCCCCATGTAGGGGAGCCCCACATGTAAGGAGGGCACCCTGAAAGGAGAACCGCCCAGCATGAAAGAGTGTAGCCAAGATGGCACCGCACACATGGAGAGCTGACACAAGATGATGCAACAAAAAGAAACAGATTCCCAGTGCCACTGACAACAACAGAAGCAGACAAAGAAGACACAGCAAATAGACACAGAGAACAGACAACTGGGGTGGGGGGGAAGGGGAGAGAAATAAATAAATCTTTAAAAAAAGAAAAAAAAAAAGAAATGAAGTATTCTTCGATGAGCATATCATCCAATTAGGAGTACTTAAAAAAGAATTGATGAATGTTAATCCAAGTAAATAGTAATTATCCATATAGAAATAAAAACAAGAACGGAATGAGAAATAAAAGCAGAACAAAAGATTCAAGAGATTTTGGAAATTAAGAATTGAGTAAGATATAGGCATCTGCAGTCCCATAGGAGAAGAAAAAACAGAAGAAAAACTACTTGATGTGACAATAGCAACAATGTAAGTCAATATATCATGGATATAAAAAGCCTTAATATTACAAAGCAAGCAAATACCTAAAAAAAAGAAAAGAAAAAGAAAAAAAATACAATACACTATCATAGTAAAAGTGTTAAAAAGTACGCATAAAGTCTTATGGCAAGAATGAAAATAGAAACATGACACACAGATCTATGAAAGTAAATTCATCAGTCTTCTCATCAAGATCTGCACAAGCCAAAGACAATGGAGTGACACCTTTGAAGTACTGAAAGAAAAAATCCTCAAACCAGAATTCTATATTCAGCAAACATACTTTTCAAAATGAAAGCAAAACGAAGACTTTTTTAATAGGAATAATAAATGTCATAATCCATTTCTCTAGGACTAGTGCTACATTCAATGTTAAATGAAACTTTTCCAGCAGAAGAGGTATTGTACCAGGTAGTATTGGATCAAATGAAAAAATGAAGACCTTGAAAAATGGCAAAAACAAGGGGAAATAGAGAAAACATTTTTCTTATTTTAATTGTTTAAAAATAAAAATAAAAAACCTGTCAAAAGAAAATGTACTATTGTGTTTTTAAAATATAGAGAGGTAAGTTGTATGACCTTAATACCACAAAGAATGTCAGTGGACAAATGGAAGTATATTGTTGTAAGTCACTTAAACTACATGAAATGGTATAATAATGGAGTTAGATAGTGATTAGTAAAAAAAAAAAAAATACATGGCAACCTTAAAGAAACCATCCAACAAATAAAGAAGAGGCATAAAAAAATCAGCCAATAGTGGAGTTAGAATGAAATAAAAAAATGAAATCACAAAATAAAATCAATACAAAGGAAAGCATGAAAAAAGAGAAAAATGAGCAAAGAAAATATACAAAGAATAGAAACCAACTAGTAAGATGGTAGTTTTAAATCCAACCATACTAATCCTTATATTAAACACAAATGTTCTAAGCACATGTGCTAGACAGAATACGGTATTTAAAGGTTTCCAGGTTCTGATTCTTGAACCTGAGAATATTAACTTATATGTCAAAAGCAACATTACAGATGATATTAATTAAAGGATCTAGAGGTGGGGAGATCATCCTGGATTGCATAGTTACGCCATAAATATAGTCACAAGTGCCTTATAAGAGATGACATGTGTCAGAGACTAGGGTGATGCTCTTTGAAGATGGAGGAAGAGGCTATAAGCAAAGGAATTTAGGTGACCTCCAGAAGCTGGAAAAGGCAAAAGAATGGATTCTGTCCTAGGATGCTAATTTATAACTTTAGCCCAGTGAAACTTACTTTGTACTTTTAGCCTCTAGAAATGTAAGAAAAAAAATTGTTTTTTTTTTTTTTTTTAAGATATCAAGAGGGTGGTAAGCTAGTGCAGAAGGCATAGGAAATTAATATAGCTTTTGGCACTTGAAACTGGGGTATTGTATACCACATACCTACATATGTATTGGTAGTTTGAGATTATTTATCAATCCCCAAAAGAGAAAGATTATGTTTGTAAACTAATTAATTTCTCTGGTTGTGTTACCCTTTGATTGTATTAAATTCAAATATTTTAAGTATACTTGACAAAATGAATTTAAGATTTTTGATTCAATCACATCAGTACAGTATGACTCAGGTTGAGTCTCTGCCCCCTTGATGTGCTGATGTAAATGGTCACTCACTCAAGAAGACAAAAGAAGAGAGAGAGAGCTCTGTCATGTTTGCTCCTGAAGCCCCAGGAGGAACATGAGCCTTCGCTTGATAATTTGCAGCTGACGTGAATAGAGCAGCTGAGTAGCTGAGAAGACCAGGAAAGAAACAAATCCTATGCAGGAGACTGATATAGGAAACCCTGAGAGCTGAGGCAGACATTGCCTGCCATCTTGATTCAACATGTGGCAGTTGACTTTGGTGAGAAAGTAGCTCTTACGGTACTTGAGTTGGACTTTCCACAGCCTTGGGAATGTAAGCTTTTACCCCAAATAAATACTCTTTATTAAGCCAACAGATTTCTGGTACTTTGCATCAGCACCCTTTTGGCAGACTAATACATAAGTGAACTGACCATGGAACTGGGTACTGGGTAGATGCTGGAAGAAAATGAAGAGCATGGTAGAAAAAGGCAAGATTATCTTGACCAGATTCCGGGAGGTTTATGGATGATAAAGGTTCTGCCACTGAAGAATCTAAAGGGCCAAAGAAACACAAAGCAAATTATATTTTGACTTAGAGCCTACCTAAGTTGTCTTAAACTGAATATTGGTAGAAATATGTACATTAAAGATGCTGCTGGTGAGAAGGATATGAGGGAAAGTTAATAATTATTAGAGGAAAGGGGGTCCTTTTTATTCATGACAGAATGCTTTGGGGCATTGTATCCTGCAGTTGGGTGGGAAGCAGAACTTGTAACCAATGAATGTAAAATAGTGAGCTGAGTAGATTTTCAAGCACAGTTTCAATGGTTGGTCTGGTTTTGTCTAGCTTAACTTCATTAACCCCACCTCAATTAGGAAGGAACTTTATCCTCTGGAAGCAAGGAGCTGAAATCAACAGAATCCAGAAGAGTTGGGTGAAACCAAAAGATGCTGCCATGTGATTTACCATGTGACAGAGGAACCAAGGATCACTGAAAGATTCCTGAGGACTTTGGGAAGAGAGCATCACCTTGTGTGACAGTTTGAAGCTTTCGTGAATCCCAAAAAAGATTATGTTCCTGAAAATAATTCATTCCTGTGGGTATGGGGCCCTTTTATTGTTTTGGATTCAGTAGTGACCTTTAGATTGGGGTATTTCAGAAAAGTGTGAACTAGGGTTGGTCTTGGTCCTCTTGCTCTATAAATGGGAGAAACATGCAGAGAGACAAAGAGAAAGTTAGCTGCCATTTTTACCCTGCCATATGAGAGAGGAGTCCTGGGTAGCCTACAGTTTCAGAAAGACAAAGAGGTGCTGAGAGACTGAGAGAGAGGCCAGAGGCTGGAATCAACAGAGCAGCCAAAACTGAAGCAATGAGATCCCTATGAGGCTAGGCCCCAAGAGCATCTGAACATTAGGAGAGCAGAAAGATGACCCATGTTCCTGGTCCCCCCAGCTGACTCTGAGGGGAAAGTGAGTCTGGATGAGAAGGCAGAGAGAGGCCAGCCAACCCACAATTTTGCCTGTCAGATGACAGGAGTTCAGAATCTGCTAGCACCTGAACTTTAGTGAGAAAGTAGCTCTGATGATGCCATGATTTGGAAATTTTCATAGCTTCAGACTATGTAAGCTTTTATCCTACATAAAGTCCCATTTTAAAAGCCAACCCATTTCTGCTATTTTGTCTTAGCATCCCTGTAGCAGATTAAAATGTCTTCTTGATTTGGATGTTTGCCAGGACTAAAATCCATAAGCATATAAATTCCCATTTCATGGTATTTGTTCAAGTAGCCTAGAAAACTTTGACAAGCAGTAAGGAAAATAGAGGAGTACCTGATGATTTTTAAACTTCTCAGTCTATCCAGTTGCTAATGATGCCAGCATTAGAAAATCATTGTCAGGAAAGTGTTTTAAAGAGAAAAACAAAGATGTGGCTGGACAACCTTTGGCTAGTACATTAGAAGGATCAAGAGTTTAGAATATGCAATCATGTGAAAGGCTTTTGAGGAGATCAGATGTGTGAATCTTATATTCCCTTAGCCATCTTAGCAGAAGACTGGAGATGAGATTACCCAGGAAAGATTTACGGAAGAACCTCTTGTTTAATCAACTGATTCTCTGTGTAAACATGGCAGACTCATAGATTTTAGAATTTTATGTCAGTGGAAATACTGCGAAATTGGAATAAAGGGACTGAGAAGGGGTGAAATGAGAGAGAGCTGTCTGTGCCCTAGAATTCTAAAGACAAGGGATGTGTGATAAAACTATTCAACTATAAACATTTGCAACCATTTATAAGAAAGGAAGGATGCCTGGAGGGTCAGAACCTGGCCCCAGGGGTGGGATCATGGGTCCAGAAGGCAAAACTGAGGGCCCAAAGATAATTTCCAGCCCTGATTCTTAATGAAGTTTTCCTCATATATTTTGAAAATTGCTTAGGACAAGTGCCTCTGGGTTTTCCTTCCATTTTCTCCCTTCCTGCTGGAGAATATCGATAACTTCTATCCCTTTTGCCTCTTCCACTATTCTGCTATGGGAACAAAGAACTTGATATTCTAGTTTCACAGTTTGACTGATGAACGGAGATCTCCATCAATGTGAGCCATACACATAGTCTCTCTTATATCATTGGATGGTTTGGATGATGAGATGTGACACTTTTTATCTGATAATTGATAATATTTTAGATGTGAATTGATGCTATATTGTGTTAGGACTTTTGAATATGCTGGCATGGGGTTCATGTAATTTGCCTGTGGAATGGATGTGAATGTTTTGAGTCCAGAGGGTAGATAATGATATGCAGAATAATGCACCCCTGTAGATATCTAAACCATAATTTCTAGCTTCTGAGAATGCTATCTTACGTGGCAAAAGGAACTTAAGAGGTGTGATTAAGCAAACGATCATGAGGTGGAGAGATTATCCATGATTACTCAGGTGGCCTCTAAATACCTAAGTATAATCACTACTATCCCTGTTAGAGAAAAGAGAGGAAGATTTGACCATGAGAGAAGCAGAGATGGGCACTTAAGCATGGAAACAGAGTGGAGTGATGAACTTTGAAGAAGGAGAAAGGGGACATCAGCCAAGGAATACAGATAAACTCTAGTAACTGGAATAAGGAAGGAAGCAGAGTCCACCCTAGAGCCTTCAGAAGAAACCAACCTGTTGACCTCTTGACTTTAGCACAGTGAAACTGATTTTTGACTTCTGGCCTCCAGGACAGTAATAAAATAAAATGTTGTTCTAATCCATGAAGTTTATGATAATTTCTTATATCTCTCTTAGGAAAATATAACACCCATTTCTTGAACGAAGGTGCTTAGGTTAGATAAAAATGCAAGAACCAAATTAATTCTGTGTATTTGAAACTCACTGAAAACATAATGCTATGTTTATAGATTCCTGTAACAACTGCAATCCGAATAAAGGACTTTTTAATCTTCTCAAAGAGATCCTCTTGTAATTCCCTTTTATTAAACCCTTTCTATCTCTGTCCCCTGCAAACCACTGAGTATTGTATGTCACTATAATTTAGTAATGGGGAATAGTTATATAAGTAGGATTGTAAAATATGAGATGGGTTCTATCACTAAGCACGGTGACCAGTGGTACACAGATTGTTGTATTTATCAAAAGAGCAAAAGATAAAACTAAAAACTATAGTTGAACCTCTCTGTGATCCAAAACTTCTTAAAAAATATATTGCCAAATTCAATTAATAGGAAAATGAGATGGAAGTGATAGGCTTAAATATAAGAAATGAAATGCATAATTTGGAAAAACTAAAATAAAGTTTAAAAATTGGATATTAAAAATGAAAAATATTAAAAATATTTTTTGATGTTTTGCATTTCATCACTGTAATAACTGTTGTCCCAAGGCAGTGAGGATGGACAACCACCACACCAAGGCAGTGAGAGAGTCCACAACTGCAAGCATGAGAGTCCCCTACATCAGCCATCTGGGACTGAAGCCCCCCTCAAGGGGTGGAGTGGGCATCACCATCCCAGAGTCCTCAGGGCGGGGGAATAAAATATGGACTAGAGCAGACTTACTGGTATTCTACTATGGACTCATTGTGATTCTAGCAATGGAAGCAATTATATCATTGATGTCAAGACAGTGACCTTGGAGTTGCTGATGGCAGGGAGAGGGAATAAGAGGTGTAAAATGAGGGCATTTTCAAGACATGAAGTTGTAATGAATGAAATTGCAGGGACAGATGCAGTGCATCTTGCCATAACCTACCAAATGGACTGGGAGAGAATATAAACTACCATGTAAACTATAATCCATGCTGTGTGGCAGTGATCCAAAATGTGTTCATCAAATGCAATGAATGTACCACACTCATGAAAGAGGTTGTTGATATGGGAAAAGTAGAGGCTGTGGGGAGTGGGGCAAAGGGGAATCCCCTATATTTTTTAATGTAACATTTCTGTGACCTATGTATTTTAAAAAAATAAATTAAAAATATATTTTTAAAAAACCCAAAAAACTGAAAACTACAAAGTCCTGGAAAGACTGATAGGACAAAAATGTTGTGACTTTCATTAAGCAAAGATTCTTAGAAAAGACAAAAATGGAAGAACCAGAAACAAAAGCATATTTAGAAATAATCAAAATTATAAATTTCTGCTCTTCAATAACTCTATTAATAAAAAGAAAATGCAAGCCACTGCCTGAAAGAAAATATCACAGAATAAAAAATGATGAAAACCTACCAGTATATATGAAGGACACTTACAACTCAATAATAACATGGAAGGCAAACCAATAAGAAGGGAAGATGTTTTCACTGGACTCTTTACCAAGGAAGAAATACACACAAGACAGCACTTGAAAGATGTTCAACATCAGTAGCAGTTAGGGAATTGCAAATTATATCACAATGAGGTGTCATTATACACCTATTAAACAAACTAAAATTTAATAATATTGCCAAAATAAATATTGGCAAGAATGTAGAGCAACAAGAATTCTTATACATTTTGCAAAATAGCACTGCCATTACAGGAAACAGTTTGGTATTTGGCTTGGTTATACTATTCCATTGTTTGGCCAAGCGAGCACCTGCCTGATTCTTGCTGTGAGGATATTTCATGGATTGAAATCATTAGTCAGTTGATTGCATCTATGAATGACTACATATACAAATATCATAGGAGATTGCCTTCAACAATGAGAGAAGTCTCATCCAATCAGTTAAAGACCTAAAAGGGAGGACAGATGATTACAGCAGTCTGAAAGAAGAATTTTCATCTCTACTTCAGCCAGCCAGCTTCTCCTAGGGAATTCATCAAGGCCTTCATTGGACTTCCCAGCTTGAGCTTGCTTTGCAGAATTCAGATTTCTCAATCCCCATGGCCTAATGGGCCAAATCCTATAATAAATCTGAAAACATTTACACACACACACACACACACACATATATGTATATGCATATATAAAATCTCCTCTCAGTTCACTATCATGGAGGACCCTGAGTAATATCTGGTGAGGTTAAAATTATACTATCACATGACAAAAAAATACTGTCCCTTCTACAATTTATGGGGTGGAACAGAACCACTGACCCCAACAGTTCATTCCATGTAGGCTGAAAGTGCCTGCCATTGCCCAGAGAGGCTGAGGAAACACCAGCAACCTCCCATTCTATTGCATGGTGGGGGTGAATCCACAGCACCCAACAATCATTCCCTGTAGGATGAGAGTATGTGCTGTTGTCTAGAGAGGCTGGGGATACACCCATACCTCCAATTCTACTGGGGGATGGGGTGCCTCCACAGGTACCCACAAGTCCAAGCCCTGCAAATCAAAAGTGACTGTCATTTCCCAGAAAGGCTGAGAAAACTCAGCTCCCCTTCTACATTACTTGGTGTGAGGACAGGTGCTATAGGTGTCTGACTATTCAGTTTGTGTGTGTAAAATCACCTGCAGTTACCCAGAGAGGCTGAGGGAACACCTCTCCCCTCTTGTCCTATGGGGGGTGAAGATGGAGATAAAGGTGCCCAAGTATCCAGTTTGTGTGGGCTGAGAGCTCCTGCAGTTACCCAGAGAGGCTGGTGCACATCCTGCCAGCTTCATTCCTGCCAGAGGAGGGGTTGGTGCTCAGGTAAGGGAGGCAGTTTGAATTGGGTGGAAAGAAGCCAGTCCCGGGAAGCAGACTTGGCTCAATGGATAGAGCATCCACCTACCACATGGGAGGTCCACGGTTCAAATCCAGGATCTTGACCCATGTGGAGCTGGCCCATGCACAGTGCTGATGTGTGCAAGGAGTGCGGTGCCATGCTGGGGTGTCCCACACATAGGGGAGCCCCGCATGCAAGGAGTGCGTCCCATAAGGAGAGCCACTCAGTGCGAAAGAAGGTCCAGCCTGCCCAGGAGTGGTGCCACACACATGGAGATCTGATGCAGCAAGATGGTGCAAGAAAAAGAGACACAGATTCCGGGCCACTGACAAGAATAGAAGCAGACACAGAAGAACACACAGCAAATGGATGGAGAGCAGACAAGTGGGGTGGAGGATGGGGAAGGGGAGAGAAATAAATAAAAAAATAAATCTTAAAAAAAAAAAAAGGAAGCCAGTCCCTACCCTCACTGTGATTTTCAAACGGCCCTACTTCCCCTTGTGCCGGGGGCACACTCAAAATGGCGGCTCCCAGCCTCATTCCCACTTGGAAAGGATCAAACTTTAGCTGTTCTTAGGGTTAAACTTTAGCCAGCTGAATTTACTAATCAGTAACTGAAGTCAGTGCCCAGCAGTCTCCATTTTTGGGAAATGGAGCCTCGGCAGCATGTGGTGCTCTATTCATGAGTCTTTTCTTTAGATGTGCAATCTCCTCCTTCCATTCATACAAGGATGTTGCAGGGATGCTCTTCTAGTTTCCTGGAGCCCCTAAACAGGTGCTTAGAGAGCTCTGGGTGCTTACTAATTGTCTTGTAGCATGGACTGACGCTTGGAGTGCCTCACTCTGCTGCCATCTGGCCCCTCCCCTGAAACACTATTGATTTTTTTGTATTAGTCTTTTATCCTGCCAGTTTGCTGCATGTCTATTAATTCTAGTAGCTTTGCTGTGAATTTTTCAGAATTCTCTAGATATAGTATCACAGTTTTCTGAATATAGATTCTTTATGTCCTTGGTTAAGTTTATTCCCTAAAGGTTATTCTTAAATATTTGATTGTTTTAGTTGCTATTATAAATGGAATTTTTTTTCTGATTTCCATCTCAGATTGCACATCAAGAGTGTATAGAAATGTTATTGATTATTGTGTAATAATCTTCTATCCCACAAC
The DNA here is from genome assembly GCF_030445035.2 of Dasypus novemcinctus. NCBI lineage: Eukaryota > Metazoa > Chordata > Mammalia > Cingulata > Dasypodidae > Dasypus > Dasypus novemcinctus. The sequence continues at coordinate 17,525,691 of NC_080684.1, forward strand.
TTTGCTTAACTCATCTATTAGTTCTAGTAGTTTTCTACTGGATTTTTCAGGAAATCCTAGATATTGGATCATATCATCAGTGAACAGCAGAAGTTTTACTTCTTCCTTTCCTATTTGGTTGCCTTTTATTTCTTTATCTAGCATAATTGATCTAGGTAGAATATCTAGCACAATATTGAATAACAATGGTGACAGTGGGCATCCTTTCCTCGTTCTTGATCTCAGAAGGAAAGTTTTCAGTTGTTCAACTTTGAGTACAATGTTATCTGTAGGTTTATCATACATTCACTTTACCATATTGAGAAAGCTTCCTTTTATTCCTATCCTTTGGAGTGCTTTTATGAAGAAAGGGTGCTGCGTTTTGTCAAATGTCTTTTCTGCATCAATTGATGGGATCATGTGTTTTTCCTTCTTCAATTTATCAGTGTGGTTTATTATGCTAATTGATTTTCTTGTGTTGAGCCACACTTGCGTACCTGGGTAAAACCTACTATTTCATGGTGTATAATTCTATTAATGTGCTTTTGGAATCTATTTACAAGTAATTTCTTGAGGAATTTTGCATCTATAGTCATTACAGTATTGGTCTGTAATTTTCCTTTTTGCTGGATCTTTATCTGATTTTGGTATTAGGTTAATATTGGCTTCATAGAATGAATTTGGTAGCTTTTTTGCTGTTCAATTTGTTGGAAGAGCTTGAGCAAGATTGCTATTATATTGTCCCGGAAAGATAGGTAAAATTCATCTGTGAGGTCCAGTGCTTCTCATTTATGGGATGTTTTTGATGTCTCTTTCAATCTCTTCCCTTCTGATTGGTTGATTGTGGTCTTCTATTTTTTCTACGGTCAGTGTAGCTGGTTTGTGTGCTTCTAGGAATTTGTCCTTCTTTTCTATATTGTGCAGGTTTTTGGCATACATTTGTTCACAGTATCCTCTTATGTTCTCTTTTATGTTTGTAGGGTCAGTGATAATGTCCCTTATTCACCATTTCTCATTTTATTTATTTGCATTCTCTCTTTTTTCTTTGTCAGTCTAGCAAAGGGTATGTTGGTTTTGATGATCTTCTGAAAGAGCCAACTTTTGATTTTGAAGATTCTCTCTCTCTCTTTTTTTTTTTTTTTGGTCCTAGTTTCATTTTTAGTGCTCTGATCTTTATAATTTCTTTCTGTGGTTGGTTTGGTTTTACGTTTGCTGTTCTTTTTCCAGTTCCTCAAGGCATGAAGTTAGATCTTCAATTTATTTCTTTCTTCTTTTTTAATGTAAGCATTGAATGCTATACATTTCCCTCTCAGCATTGGCTTTGCAATTTTCCATAGGTTTTGATATGTTGTGTTCTCATCTTCATTCTTCTCAACATATTTTTTGAATTCTCTTTAAATTTCTTCTTTGACCCACTGATTGTTTGAGTGTGTTGTTTAATTTCTATATATTTATGAATTTTCACTTTTTCTGTATATTATTGATTTTCAGCTTCATTCTCTTATGATCAGAGAAAGTGTTTTGAATAAATTCAATCTTTTAAAATTTATTGAGATTTGTCTTGTGATGCTACATATGGTCTATCTTAGAGAAGGATCCATGAGCCCTAGAAAAGAAAGTATATCCTGCTATTTTGGGGTTTAATGCTCTGTAAATGCCTATTTTAGTAGTCAGCCCAAGGGGTGCTGATGCAAAATACCAGAAATTGTTTGGTTTTTATAAAGAGTATTTATTTGGTGTAGGAGCTTGCAGATACCAGGCCATAAAGCATAAGTTATCTCCCTTACCAAAGTCTATTTCCATGTATTGGATCAAGATGTCTGCCAACATCTGTGAGGGTTCAGGCTTCCTGTGTTCCTTCCTTCCTGGGCCTTGCTTCTTTTTCCTTTGTGTGCTTACTTCCTGGGGCTCCAGTTTAAGCCTTCAGCATCAAACTCCAACATCAAAAACCCTCAACTCTGTCCTTTGCCATGCCTTTTATCTGTGAGTCCCCACCCACCAAGAGACAGGGACTCAACACCTTAATGACATGGCCCAATCAATGTCCTAATCATAACTTAATGACACTCGGGTACAGACCAGATTACAAACATAATCCAATATCTACTTTTGGAATTCATAACCATATCAAACTGCTGCACCTGTTAAGTTTATTTCATTTATCATATTATCAAAATTCTCTGTTTCTTTATTTAGCCTCTGTCAAGCTGTTCTAGCCAATACAAGGAATGGTGTTTTGAGGTCTCTAACTGTTAATATAGAGAAGAGTATTTCTTCCTTCAGTTTTACCAGTCTGAGTCTTTTGCATCTTCGGGCACTCAGGTTAGGTGCATAAGTATTTAGTATAGTTACTTCTTTTTGGTGAATTACTCCTTTTATTAATATGTAATGACCTTCTTCATCTCTTATAAATGTTTGCATTTGAAATCTGTTTGTCTAATATTACTATTGCTACTCCAGTTCTATTTTGGTTGATCTGTGCATGGGATACCTATTTCCAACCTTTCACTTTAAAACTGATTGTGCCCTTATGTCTGTGGTAGGTCTCTTGTAGAAAACACATAGATTTTTTTTTTCACTCTCTCAGTCTGTCTTTTGATTGGTGAGTTCAATCCATTGACATTTACTTCATCCATTTCAGCCTTTGGCTTTCTGTTGTCATATCATTCTATAGTGTGTCTTCTTACCCTTTAGTTTACCTTTCCTAATAATCTTCATTTCTAAACTCTTTTCCAAATCTCTCTTCCTTGTTTTTTTCTTTCAGGCTGGAGTATTCTCTTTAATATCTCTTGTAATTCTGATCTTTTGGTAACATATTCTTATCATTTTTATTTGTGAAGATTTTTGAACTCACCCTCATTTTTGAAGGACAGCTTTGCTGGATACAGAATTCTTGGTGGGTAAATTTACACATTCTGAACCTTAAATTCATTATTACACTTTTTGTTTCAGCTTCCTTGTGTCTCTGTCCCTTATCTCCTGGAAGCTGTGTAGCACTCTCCTGGTCTGCTGACCCCCAAACAGGCCCCTCAGACAGGTTTTGGCCCTTTTTCATTGTTTTTGTGGAAGTATTAAGCTCTGCATGATAGTTGGATAACATTACCTCACAATCCTCTCCAATCTTTATTTTTAAAATTTTTAATTTAATCGCCTTTTTTAAAGATACATAGATCACAAAAAATATTACATTAAAAAATATAAGAGGTTCCCATATACCCCACACCCCACACCACTCTTTCCACATCAACAACCTCTTTCATCATTGTGGCACCTTCATTGCATTTGGTGAATACATTTTGTAGTACTGTTGCACCACATGGATTATAGATTACATTGTAGTTTATGCTCTCACCCAGTACATTCAGTGGGTTATGGCAGGATATATAATGTCCAGCATATGTCCCTGCAATACAATTTAGGACAACTCCAAGTCCCAAAATGCCCCCACATCACACCTCTTCTTCCTTCTCCCTGACCTCAGCAACTCCCATGACTACTGTCTCCATATCAGTGATACAGTTTCTTCAATTGCTAGAGTCAGTATAGTTCTATAGTAGAATACCAGTAAGTCCACTCTAATCCATATTTTATTCCTTCTTCCTGGGGACCCTGGGATAGTGATGTCCACTCCACCTCTAAATCAAGAGGGGGCTTAGATCCCACATGGTTGATAGATGTGATTCTCCTGCTTGCAGTTGTAGACACTCTTGTTTCTCTGGTTTGGTGGTTGACCATCTTCACCTCCCTGTTAGTAGACCTGGGTAAGTCCAACAAACCACAGAGTAGAAGTTGCAACTCTGGTGAGGCTGAGGACCCCGTTGGCATATGGCCAGTCCAGAGATTCAATTCTCCTGAGTATACACCAACCCCAGTGTCAACTACAGGTTCAGTAAAAGTGACAGAAGAGGCATGTGTAGAAAGTTCACATCTGAGTCCAACTCCATCACACTCAGGAACACAAATTCCAAAGTAGGGCCCACTGAAAAGGCACTGAACTCTAGAACCATCTGCCATGACCATAGAATCTGTGTGTCTCCATAGCCCTCAGGAGCACCAGTACCTGGCATTGTATGTACTTTGGCTTTCTCTTGGCTCCTGCTGAAATGTGCATAAGCACAACCCCTCTGATAACATCCCAAATCTTTGTTGGAGACTTTTAGCCATATAAACTCATTTGTTTTTACCATTATCCCCCTTTTATTCAAGGTGTTTTTCTACTTGCATCTCCAGCTTGTGATTGGCAGTAATCCCTTGGCACCAGGGTGGCTCATTCCTGAGAGTCATGTCCCATGCTGGCAGGAATATAAAGCATTTACATGCTGAGTTGGCTTAGAGAGTGGCCACAGTTGAGTAACATGGAGGCTCTCAGGAGGTAACTCTTAGGCACCCTGCATCTCTAGGTCTAGTTGAAATTTCATGTGCACATGATCATAATCAAAGTCATCAGTATCAAAGGCTCATCATTGGAGAATCCTTCTTCTGGTCTTTGCCCTTGCACTTTGGGTATTGTTGCTGTTCCATTGGGGAGTGTGACAGAGCTCTCCTGGCTAGGAACTCAGCACTCCCTCAGTTGTCATTTATAAGTGTAACTACTATGAAAGTACCCAACAAATATCCAAATATTTTTATATACCCTATATACATGCCCTGGAGAACTCCCTCCCAACCATGTGTCCCCATCAATAACACCCCACACCGTGTCCTCCCCTGCAATAGTTGAACCCCTCTGTGTCCAAAAGTTCTCCAAAAATGAGGCCTAATATATTTCCAAATTCAATTAACAGGAAAATGAAATTGTAATGATAGATTTAAAGATTTGAAAAAGAATATATACTAATTTAGAAACACTAAAATAAAGTAAAAAAATTGGGGCATTAAAAAATGAAAGATATCATAAAACTTTGTTTCTGATGTTTTGCCTTTCATCACTGAAATAGGTGTTGCCTTATATGTACAGTGGCAGGGCAATTTCTTTCATTTCTTCCTCAGTGTCTACATCCTTTTTTTTTAATTTTTAATTTTGTCCTCAAAAAAGTTTTAGATTACAGTAAAGTCACCTATAAAATATAGGGGACTGCCATATATCCAACATAAAACCCTTTACCCCCTTACCCAGCAATGAACTTTTTACATGTTCATATTATATTTGTTGGAGCTGATGTACAGATATTGAAACATATTTACTAAACATGGTTCCATTTGGGCTCTCATTATGGTTTATATTTTAGACTGTACAATTTTCTAAATTTTTAGTTACATTATGGTTTACATTTTAGCATACAGAGTTTTATAGATGCTTGGTGAAATTCAACATGTCCTATATCCATCATTGCATGATCTTGTGGAACACTTCCATTGCCCCCCAGTTACCCTGCTTCCATCTATTCTATTCCTCTCTCCCCTGCCCCTCATGGCCCACAGTGACAACTAAGCTTTGGGCTATAAATTTCCCTCTCAGCATTTCTTGCATTGCATCCCATAGGTTTTGATATTATGTGTTCTCATTTTCATTTGTCTTGTTTGTAACTATAGACCATGTTTAATAGCAATGCTTCAGTTGTAACAAATGAGCCACACTAATGAAAGACGTTCATGGGGCAAGTTTGGGTGGGTGAGGGGGTGGGGTATATTGGAATCCCCTATATTTTCAAGGTAATATTTATGTCATCTAAAGCTCCTTTAAAAATAAGGAAAACAACAACAACAAACAAAAAAGGCAAGGAAACCATTAATGGTGGAGAAACCTGATTCAAGTGTGCCTGGACATGAGAGACTCCAAAAAGCTTTTTTACTTCTTGCAGATTTCCATCCTCCCAGCAGATAATGCTCTTCAGTGAACCATTCAATGGAGGTATCTCAACCTCCACCCAAGAGATTTTAAATGGGCTCCACTGGCCAAAATTACAAAAGAGAAACCACTCTGTCCTCTGCTTCTCCCATGGAGGAAGATGTCTTATCCCCTCTCAGTTGGTTGAAGTGAGCTACAGTTTTTACCTAAGCTGTTTGATTTTAGAGTGAGGGATGGGGGGGCGTAGCTATAAATGGGGACTAGTACTCATGGTTTTTATTTTGGTCTCTTCATCTCTCTGTCCCTCTTCCTCCTGCACATATGAGTAGCACTCTCCTGGTTTACAGACCCTCAAAGCAGCTCCCTGAGACAGCTTTTTGCCTTTCCTCTTTTTTTTTTTTTTGTAAGATAGTTGAGCCATGGCACCTTATTCCAACACCATCTACCCATAAGTATGAAATTTTATTTTTTCATTAATACAATAAAGTGATGTGCAATAAAATTTTTGAAATAGATATAGAATTTATTTTTATCACTCTCAATGCTCTGAAATATCTCTATTTTAATTACTTTTACGACCATTCTTCCAGTGCCCAGCAGAGTACCAGGGATGCAGTGAAAACACAGCCACTACTTGTTGAAAGAAATAATTTTTTCAAGAATGTTCATTAAAATGTGGATAGTTATTGAAAAAAAAGTTACACTGGTCTCATAGAAGAAGTCCAATAACAGTACTTTTTCTGCTAATCTCTGAGAGAGGTATTTAAGATTGAAATACTCTGTTAAAATTTGAAAGGACTCATTTAGAAAAACAGTCTTAGGTGTGATGTTTTTATGACAGACAGGTGTTTATTAATGAAATAATTTCTTTAATAACTTTACGTCTATACAGGTATTCCATGTTTTTTAAATCACATCAGGTGAATTACATTTTTTTGGAAATTGCTCATTTCATCTAAGTTTACAATCTTATGGTATTTCATTATTAACATTTTCTCTCTCTCCATATCTATAGTTAATACCCCTATACATTCATAGTTTATTCAAAACACTATTTCTTTGCATCTTCAATATTTCTTTTTTAATGTTTTCAGTATTAGAACTTAATACAATTAAAGAGCTAAATAAACATAGTGACATCTAGCAAATGCAGTCAATTATAATATAACAAGATAACACATTAAATCATTTTTAGATCTGTGCCTCCAGGTGTGACTTACCAAAACCTGGGCAAATGGTGTGTTATCTGCTGGCTCATAGTGTAAGTCTTTCTAAAAGTGAAGGTTATCTTTGCTTTGTAATGGGTCTTCTTATTGTTTATAATCATCTGTTTACCTTTTACTCACATTACTTTTTAGAATAAAGCATTTAAAATTTTTGGTAGAATCATACAATTGCTGCGTTATGCAGCTATACATAGTGCGATGAAGCTTGTTAACTTCATAACTTTCCTTTCACAACTTTTAACAGAAAGCTTAAACATAATTATGATAAAATTTTTAGCAATAGAATATATTTATAAGAAGTCATAGATTATGGGAGATGAATATGGTGTGGTTCAAAAATTGTAAATGCTTATGTATAATTTCATAAATGCAGCTCTCACAAAATTTCTCCATTTTAACTCCAAATTATTTTTATACTTAGGGATAGTGTATATCTGAAGAGTTTACAAATGCTGTTGTGATTTTCTTTTACAAAGAAAAATATATTATTTAATTCCTTCTTTTTCACAAGTCACCAATTTGCTATCTTATAAAGCCTAGCAGATACCAAAGAGTTTTCAGTCATAGATTCAGGGAAGAAAGAAGCTCCAAAATTCTATACTAAATAGAATTCTCAAAGGCTTTTGTAATTTGAATTGTTTGCTAGTGGACCTCAAATTGGACTTCTGTCTGATTCTAGGCAAAAATGACTTTGATTTCTCTGTCCCCTGGGCTACAAGTCTCACCTGGCTAATTACAGATGAACTGATCTATACCTGCCATTCTGTAGGGTTATATCTTAGAATCATTCTCTTTGTTAGATGATCCTAGCCCAGTATTTTGCATCAGAGAGGACATTAAATAAATAGGTGCCACTCTGTTTCAGCCAAAGACCATTAAATAGAAACTCCTTTCACCTGTTTTTGAGGATGTCACTTGCTTAGTGTAGCTGGAGGGAGAAAAATCAGAATCATGCTGGAGCTGAGAGGATGTATATTCTTCAGTTTCTGTTTTTATGCATATGTATCTCTAAAATAAATAATTTTCATGTTCTATTGATGACTTCCCAGCAGAGAAATCATCTACACTTCTTGTCACTGGACTATTAAACTTTATTGCTCATTAACATAGAAGTCTCTTGCGCTGCAAAATCCAGAGTTTCAGGATAGCTTCCAAGCCTTAAAGCCAGGACCAAGGTAATTGTCTCTACAATTGCTCTTAATTTGCTTCCTTGTTTCCTGAGTACTTTTTTTCTTCTCTCCTCCAAGGACCTTTTCTTTCTGACTATCCGAGGTGATTCTTTGATATGTGTATTTCCATATATATATATTTTTTATGTTCTGTGACTGCCTCTCCAAATTAAAAAAGACTTTAATATTTTCCATGCAGTGGAGCCTAGGGCTTACCTACCCTCAGAAGCATGCAGGAGAAAACTCTTTGATCACAATGACTGATGTTGGGCATTGGAAAAAAGGAGTCCATGCATTCTGGGTTGAAACTGTTAAGTCCACATTCTAGGATTAAAATAGGAGAAAAGCAGAGCAGCAGAAAACAAAATATTCAGAAAAGTATTGGAGAGGGTATATCAGGGTGGATGCGGATTTTGTTTCTTCCCTATAGCTCAATCATGTGTGTTCAGAATTTTAATTTTCTTCTTTTTCTAAATCCATCCAAACTCAAATTGATCAAAGTAATGCATTCACTAAATTGAAAGAAGGAGGGTAGATGCTAAAAAATATTTAGGAAAAAAATCCAATGCATTGATGCTATTATTCCACACCTATTTTCACCATTCTCCCTATTCCAGGGGCCTTTCAGATTCTCATGGGATTTGTACTGCCTCATGTCAAATTGCCCCATTTTTGTCATGTAGAGCATTCTTCCTCAGTCAGTGAATACAGGAAACACTGAACCTCACTCTCCTCCCCGTATAATTGACCCCTCAATCAGAATATTGGTGAAATGAACATTTTAAAATTAAATAAAATTGAGGCAGTTCATTCATTTGACCCAAAGTTATTATTATTACTGCTTTAAAGTGTTACTTGTACTTAAACACGTACTCATTCACTAAGTGAGTACTTAATACGTACTCATTCATCTAAATGATTGAATTGGAAGTCTCTTAAAAGAACTCACAAATTCAGCATCAAACTGATCTACAGCCTGATGGACAGTGCTGTATGTCAGAAGCATATTTGAGAAGTCTCTTGTGGTGCTCTCCTTGAAAACTGGTAAGCCAGCTTCCAATTATAGAACCTCCCTAAACCTAGTTCTGCATTAATCCCTCATCTCATCTCATTTCATCTCATCTGAAAGGAACCAGGACATCTCCAACCAGTTTGAAAATTGGCTCCTTCCTCAATCTTCAGTGTGAATATAAGATACTATGACACTCTAAATTTGTAAGTGAACACAAGGTAGACTTAAAAAGTATATATGGAAGAATGAAAGCAATTATCTATCCAATTCACACAAAAATTTCCAAATGCAGAATTGTTCAAATTTTTAAGAGTAGTGTTAATTATTTAATCTTTCTTTTGTAGTGGAGAAATGTTTTATTCCCAAAATGATTTTAACAAATGCAAAGATAAGAGAGGCTCTTTAGATTGTTATTTCCTTCAAATTATTCCACCCACTTCTCAATTTGAATTTATTTATGCTATCCTTATTGCATTTTACTTACTGCACAGATTTAAGATATTAATTGAATATAGTAAAATTAGACTGAATTTAAGAAGGTTACATTGTCTGGGAAGTTGAGTAAAAATTCAATATTAGTATTGAGGAACAACTGGAAATGATACAGAATGGGTGTGCAGATGATACTGTAGACTTGTTATAAGCTTGGTAACCGGTTAATGTAAGTCCTTTGTGCAGCACTAATATGAGATTCTCTGATATCAGCACAATGATAGAAAATACAGGTTCAGTTATGAGGTCACAGGATCTTGTAGGGACTTACAATACCAGGTAGGGATTTCATGGTAAGATATGAGTGTATAGCCACAAATCAGGGTTTAAGGTAGATATGAGGAAAAAGCAAAGAAGAGAATTAAGTACTGAATAATGGCCAGGGATGAAATGAAATCTGAAAGGAACATAGAAGAAACAAAACACTGTTGATTTTTACAATTGAATTGCCCTAAATACACGGTTGTCTTCCTACAATACCTAGCATATTCTGGCATTTAATAGGTAATTTTTTAACATTTGTTTATAAATAACTGAATTTACAGATGGAAAGATGGTAAAATAACAAATGGAAAGAAAAATTCTGAATGGTATGGATGGCTTACAAATGAATGGATGAATAGAAAAATGGGCTATGGGTAAGTGATTGAATAAGTATATATATGACGAGAAGTGAATGGATAGCTGACTGTTGTTTGAGATTGAAGGGACTAAATAATTCTTCCAGTATAGATAAAATGACCTAGTGGGTGTGAGAAGATGTCTCAGCTACAAGGATGGGGTAGTTGCTGGATAAGGAAAGGTATAGGCCACTACTAGACCCTCTATAGTTGCCACACATACACACACACACACACACACACAGAAGTATACACACAGTTACACTAAGCATTTCTTTCTCTTTCCCCACCCCTCCCCATACTGTTGGGTCTTAATCAAAATTGTGTATCTGTAGACTTTCCTCCTAAATTTTAACTACACAAACTGTACTCTTATTTCATTATCTCCTTCATTCAACAAATTCTTATTGGGTTCTACAAAGGGCATTTTCCTTGACTGATCCAAGTGTCTCGAATGTGAAATATTGTAGATCATAGTGACTGCCATGAGATAATTATAATGTCATTGGAGAAGGAGAAAAGGAACTTACTAAACACATCTTACCAATAACCTCCTCAATAGAAGAGAAGTGTGATTTACTGTGAAGGAATACAGGGGAGAGGCTTACTTGTTGTGAGGTGTTGGAAGAGATCATTTTGTAGAGGAAATCAGTAGTTATTAAGAAACAACTAAGAATGCATTTAGAGAGTCTGGATAGTAAGAATAAAAAATTTGTTATCATGGAGATTTGAGTTGGAATCATAGTGTTTAAACATTTGTAAATTTACCTAAATACACTTGTTTCCTCATTTGAGCAATCATCATAGAATTATTTCTATGATTTTTTCAAGGATTAAAAACAACTGTGTTTAGTAGTGCCAAAAACTTATTTGGCACTCAATAAAAAATTTTTCTTCTTCTATAACATATACAGTGAGTTCATAAAAATTAGGAAGATATAAGAAAAGTGTCAAAATTAAGATGAGTGTCAAAATATGAAAATGATTTGGATAGAAAGAAAAGGCATTCCAGACAGAATAGAAAAAAAAGGAATATTGATGCTCAAGGGTAAGTACAATAGTCTGGCTCAACATTGACAATTTCTAGGACATAATGTGTGGACAACCTTACAGACCCATAGGTGTCAGTTGATAGAGAACATTCATTGAAAACCCTAGATCGGAAGATTCTCTTTGGTAGAATTTGTCTTCTCTTAGAGTCCTACACATTGGAGCAGTATTATGATTCTTAGAATTGGCAATTTAGACAGTTATATTACCTCAAATTCTCAATATTTCTTCTGAAAAATAGGCTTACTATGCTCGTCCATTATTTATTCAATCCCAACATCTAACATATTAACTCAGGGACACACAGACATACGTGTGCACACTTGCCCATGGCTACATATTTCAGTTTTGTCCAAGACTGCACATTGGCAAGGAAGTGAAAGTGCCATGTATGAACCTAAATTAAATGAAGTACAAAATATCTTAGTAGTATATACATTAGAAAATATTTGAAAGAGAATGAAAGACCAAGAAAGAAGAAAGACCTATTTTGGAACATCCACTCTAAGAATTTCACTAATATCTACAATGCTTAGAGAATATTGCTAAGCACAGGTTGTGTTACCAAAAAAAGTGTAATGAATTAGATCAGGAGATCAGTTATTAATTAATGTATTTGCAGAAGTGTAAAGGATTGAAACTGCTGATCAACCCAGGAAGAAATATATAAAAGAAATATAGAGGGAGATGTGAAATGAAATATAAATGAGTTGGGATGAGACCCCCATCCTCTGATAAATGAATATGGTCAGGAGATTTCAGGTTTCCTTATATATTGTTTCTAGATAAAATCCTCTCTAAATGGCCTTGGAGAACCACAGCACCATCAATGAGTTCATCCTCCTGGGTCTGTCTGCTGACCCACACGTCCAGGCTCTGCTCTTTGTGCTGTTTTTGCATATTTATCTCCTGACCATGACTGAGAACCTGATGCTGCTGCTGGTGACCAGGGCAGATTCTCACCTCCACACACCCATGTACTTCTTCCTGAGTCACCTCTCTTTCCAGGATATTTGCTTTTCTTCTGTCACAGTGCCAAAACTGCTGGAGAATCTGTTGTCTCAGAAGAAAACCATCTCTGTGAAGGGCTGCCTGGTACAAATCTTCTTTTTGTTTGTGAATGGATCCACTGAAGCCTGCCTGCTGGCGGCTATGGCCTATGACCGCTTTGCTGCCATCTGCCATCCTCTGCTCTATGGACAGGTGATGAACAGCCTGCTCTGTCAGGGGCTGGCTTGGGGATCCTGGGGCCTGAGCTTTTTGACTGCATTCTTCAACATCCTTCCAGCTTTGTACTTGGACTTTTGTGGGGATTATATCATCCCCCACTACAGCTGTGATCTGCCCTCTCTCTTTGTTCTTGCCTGCTCTGATCTCTCCTCCAGTTTTATTGTCATGCTTTTTTCTGCCTTCCTCAATGGATTTGGAACCTGTTTGCTTATCTTTTACTCATATGCTCGCATTGTCTCCACCATCCTGGGCATCAGCTCCTCCTCAGGTAGAAGCAAAGCCTTCTCCACCTGCTCCTCCCACCTTACAGTAGTGCTGCTGTTTTATGGCTCAGCTTTCCTGCGTTATCTCATGCCTACCTCAGGTTCCACATTGGAGTTGATCTTCTCCGTACAGTACAGTGTGGTTACTCCCTTAGTGAATCCCCTCATCTACAGTCTGAAAAACAATGAGGTGAAAACAGCTATGAAAAGGACCTTGAGAAAATATCTTCAATTTTAGCCAGTTAAACACAGACGGTGATAAGTTATTTGTTTATTACAGCAAGATATCTGATGTGCTGACAATAAGATAATTTCCTGACTGCTCTTCATTTTGGATGCAGAAAAGCAATTTAACAATTCAGAGATCTAGTAGACTGACATGGGGAAGGATAACTCAGTTTTACTTTGTCATAGATGCAGAACAAAGGATCAAGTAACCATGATAATTCAAATATTTTCCTTGCAAAGGTTTTGGCTGCATTAATAATTCTTCTTTCCATCTTTTTTGAGTTTGTCATGGAGAAGAGTGAGCCACATGACCTGGAACCACAGGTTCCCAAACCAGCAGAGAATGGAACGTAGAATAAAGCTGTTGGTCTTGTACAAGTCTGGGGAGGATAAGAAGTTTGGAAAGAATGGAACTGCAATAGTAGTAACTGAGAGATTTGGATTTCGAGAGTTATTGGCCTGCCATTGGGGGAGCTACAAGAGAACATAGGACAGCTGAAAAAGAGGGGCCCATCAGCGGATCCCCAGGAAACCAGTTTTTAAAATCTAGAAAGCACGTTATTAGTAAATAGCAAGACAATGATTTTATAAAGTGGACAATTTCACAGATATTTTGCTCTTTGAGCTTGATATTCAGAATCAAAGGAGAAGACATAGTTTGAGAAGATAAAGAGCATATTTCATGAAGAATATCAGGGTAGGAGTGGGCAGGAAGGCGTTATAAGTTCAGACTGGTTGAGCAATGCAGGAAATTTTATTTCCTTTACAGTCCATGCCTGAATCAGTTTCTAAACCAATGGATGATTGGTTTTGGATTGGAAGATGGATGTTCACTCCAGAAAGCTACTATAAAGTCCAATGGGCCTTGTGGATGAATGGAATTTATGTTGTTTTAAAAAATATGAGAATATATGTTTGTTCTCACCTAACTGTATAAGAGACTAGATTGGAAGCATTCTCTAGTTTCTTTGTACTTCCCACTTCTCGATACTCCTTTTTCCACACCCAAGCACCCGTTACCATTAAACTGTCCTCTAAGATTTCCCTTTGTACCACTTTCAAGTATTTTCAGTAGCTTTTCCCAGCACCAAAAACAATTTAGCAAGAGAAAATTTCTTAAAAGTCACTTTTAGTGTGATTATGTCTTTTATTATTCTGAGATTCACTTTATTAATTTTTTTATTTTTTATTTTTCAAGGTACCAGGGGCTGAGAATTGAACCATGTGGAAAGCCTGTGCTCAACCTCTGAGCCATATCCACTCCCCTGAACTGCTTTATTTTGTTCCTTTTTCTTGTTTTTTTTTTTTTCGGAGATGTCATGATCTGAACCCAGGAACTCCTGTGTGGGAAGCAGGCACTTAAGTGCTTGAGCCATATCTGTTCCCTGTTTTATATTTTAGCTTGCATTCATATTAATCAATTGCCATGAAGAAAATGGTCATTACTTGATAGTGAAATGTTCCATATTGCCTATAGATAAAAGAAGACACTGTATACACCAAAGTATAAATCTAGTTCCCCTTATTTTTCAGTGTACATAACCATACATAGTGGGGACTTTAATACATATTAATAAGGATTTCTTTAGATAAAATTTAAATATAACGAAAAATTATCAATATACTCTAATACATACTAACTAGGTAAACATGAAAAAAGAATATAATTTCCAACAACAAGGAAAATCATTATTAACGCTGGGCACATATACTTACTCTTTTGTTTATTTGTTTCCATATGCATAAGGTATTTTTAATAACTAAATATTTTTATTCAACATGCAGAATTTAATCTCACATTTATTTGCATAAAATAATTAATTTTTTTCTTAGTAACTGTTCTGAGTTGTGTGGTAGTTCAATTGATTCCCTTTTCATTTCCTATTTGCAATCTAAAACTCATTATTTCAGATTCAGTGCTGTTAGCACCATGAAAAAAACAGATGCTGTTTTCCACTCCCTTACACCAACACAGGGATTGTTTGTACATAAAATATGGTGTAGTTGTACAGGGTTTTTTTTTAAAAAAATAATCAATTTCAAAATTTTTATTGAAGATTTAGATAACGTAAATGTTACAAGGAACAGAAAGTCTGCAACTTCAAGCAAGATAACGCCAGTCATCTACATGAGGTTAAAAGCAATTGGTGTATATGAAAAAACATCTCATATTCAGATATATTTCTGACATAAATTGTTTCATAACTTTACTCTGGTGAATATCCCTTTTTCTATACTATTCATTTTTTATTTTGAGTTTTGTCCCATTATTTAAGACTTTTAATAAGGTCTTCTGTTGAATTTAAGGAAATCATCAGTATAGCTCATATTTTTGAATTTGTAGTTTATTTCTGTTTATTTCTGAAAACAACTTTATCATGTTGTCTTGTTATTCTGATTTTACAATTCTGGTAACCAAGGTTTGAAATATCCTCCTAAATTGGCCTCTGTCACAGAGTTAACATATGGTAGAGCTAGAATGCAAACACAGGTAATACTAATCTAGATCCCATATTTATAAACCCAACATGAGGTTGAAAGAACATGGAAATTATTTATAACTGATTCAGTTTACTATGTCAGCATATTTTGATCATAACCGATTACATATTCATTCCCAGATATTACTATAGTTGCCTAATATTCAAATGAAGGATGTCATGTATGGGGGATATACTGAGTTTTTAAAGGAAGACAGTTCATTTGCTTCCAGAGACTTCATTTGGCACTCATGAAAGTTTTTTTTTTCTTTTTGCAACATCTTGCTCATGTGGAAATGATATATGACTTGCTCAAAAAAAGAAAGAGTGGAATGGGGCAGGAGAAAAGAATGTGGGCCTCCATTACACTGGCATTCTTAGGTGGTCAGATATGTTGTGTGACAGGGTAGAGCCCTCACTGTAATGGAGTACATAAATGCTTTGTACCATTGACGTATGATAGCAAAGAGTTTCATGCCAGGACATATGCAGAGATCCATGGCTGGGAGGAATAGAAGCAAAGAATCTCTGCCCTTTGGCATGGTCAGAAAATATCTAGGGAATCAGGATTTTTCACTGATACCAAAAAGAGGCTGGCTACCATTATGGGAAGATAGAAAAATTTTTTTATCCATTAACATCCACAGATACAAGACAGAGCTTGGCTGTCAATGAATGAAATGGGAAGGAAAGTAAAGAAAGTCACACCTGTGTGTCCCAGGCATTCATAGTTTGCCTAAACTTGATGGTGGCTATGACAATCTAGACCGTTCCCTGCAGCTAACATGAGCCTTGAATAGAGTAACAAGCAATATCGCTGTACCACTGGGAAAGGGGAGGTAGCAGAGTGAGAGACCTCTATAGCAGAGCTGAAAGTTCAGAGTGGAACAGGAAGTCTGCAAAAACCCTCTAGCACTTTAGGTCCCCCTTTCAGCACAAGGTAATATCAATCAGTAAGTGGAAGAATTTAAGACAGTCATGTAATGTAAGTAAAGAAAACAGCAAAACTTAACAAAAAGAATTTCTTGCTATTTTGTCTTAGTGGCCATGTGTATCTCCTCACAGAAGAACAATGAGCATTTTTGGGTATACATAGTGTCAACTCAGTATTTTCTATTTTTCAAAATATGATGTTTATGTTTATTAAATTTATGGGATACACCAAAGAAACAACGGAAACTTTGTAAGAGAGAAATCATTTAGTGAAACCACATTTAGATATAGAGCATAGATTCAAAGTATCATATTTGGGCTTTAAAATATCCAGGATTAAAATCTTAAGGTAGACAATAGTCAATATTCATGGATAATTTCAGGAGTTAGAAACTATTAAATGGGTGAAATATAAATGCACAGATAATATTAGAAATGAAGGAGTTTTGATGAACGTATCTTCTGATAAGATGTATTAGAAGAAAGAATCAGTGAACTTAAATATGTCAATAGAAATTATACATATATAAATATAAACAAGAACAGAATGAGAAGCAAACAGAAAAAAAAACTCAAGAGATTTTGGGCACTAAGAAGTGATTAAGATATAGGCTTCTGCAGTCCCATTAAGAGAAGAAAAAAAAAAAACAGGAGCAAAATTATTTGATGGGACAATAGCAATGGTTTTTACAAAATTAATATAGGTCAATATATCATGGATGTGAAAAGCTCTGATTATACAAAGCAAGCAAATAACTAAAACAAAGAAAAGAAATATATAAAAAAGGAAAAAGACATAAACTGTCATAGTAAAAGTGTTAAGCACACATAAAATCTTCTTGTGAGAATGAAAATAGGAACATTACACACAGATCAATGAAAGTAAATTTATCAATCTTCTCATCAAGACCTGCACAAGCCAAAGACAAGGAAATGATACCTTTAAAGTACTGAAAGGAGAAATTCTCAACACAGAATTCTATGTTCAACAAAGATACCTTTCAAAATGAAAGCAAAATAAAGACTTTTTAATAGAAATAATAAATGAATATTCATTTCCCTAGGACTAGAGCTACTACACTGAGTGTTAAAGGAAGTTTTTCAGGTAGAGGAAATATCATACAAGGTAGTAATTTGGAAGAAAATAGAAATGAAGAGATTGACAAATGGTAAAAATAAAGAGAATTGGAGAAATCATTTTTCATATTTTAGTTGTTTAAAAAAAGCTGCTTAGAACAAAAATGTATGATTGGGATTTAAACATATAGAGAGGTAAATTGTAGGACCTATTAAGAGCTAAGAATGTGAGTGGGCAAATATAAGTACAATGTTGTAAGTTACTTAAACTTCATGAAATGGCATAATATCAGATTTACATCATGATCAGTCAAAAAGTGCATAGCAAACCTCAGCGCAACCAACAAACAAAGAAGAGGCAAAAAAAAATCAGGCAATAGAGGAGTTAAAATGAAATCACAAAATAAATTTGATACAAAGGAAGGCAGGAAAAAAGAAAAAAAAATAAGAAAGAAATGAATGATAAAGAGAAAACTATTAAGTTTGCAATTTTAAATCCAAACATATTAATCCTTATATTAAACATTAATAGTCTAAACATCTTTGCTAGACAGAATAATGGTACTTAAAGGTATCCAGGTTTAAATTCCTGAACCTGAGAATATTAGCTTAAATGGCAAAAGGGACATTACAAATGAGATTAATTAAAGGATCTAGAGATGGGAAGATCATCTTGGATTACATAGGCAGATCCTAAATGTACTCACAAGTGCCTTATAAGAGGAAGAGATGGAGATGACATGTCTCAGAGATTAGAGTGATGCTCTTTGAAGATGGAGGAAGAGGCCATAAGCAAAGGAATATAGGTGACTTCCAGAAGCTGTAAAAGGCTAAGGTATGAATACTGTCTAGAGCCCTGCAAACACTTTGATTTTAGAAACTGACTTTGGACTTTTAGATTCCAGAAACATAAGACAAAATCTATTATTTTAAGATACCATGTTTCTGATAATTTAGTAGGAAATTAAATTAGTTTTGACACTTAAAACTGGGGTGTTGCCTACCGTATACCCACATATGTCATGATAATTTGAGATTATTTATGAATCCCAAAAAGAGTAAGAAGATGTTTGTAAACTAATCTATTCCTTTGGGTGGGATATCCTTTGATTATATTAAATTCAAAGGTTTAAGTATACTTGATAACATCAATTTAAGTCCTTTGATTCAACAACATGAGTAAGGCATGACTCAGGTTGAGTCTCTGCCCCATTGGTGTGCTAATATAAATGGGCACTCACTCAAGAAGGCACAAAAAGATAGGCAATGCTCTGTCATGTTTGCCTATGAGGCCCCAGGGGGAGATGAGTCATTGGCTTGATAATTTGCAGTTGACAAGACCCAGAAAGAAAATAAACTCTATGCCAGAGACTGATATAGGAAGTCCTGAGAGACCACGCAGAGATTGCCATCTTGCTTCAACACATGGCAGCTAACTTTGGTGAGAAAGTACCTCTTATGGCACCTTGAGTTGGACTTTCCATGACCTTGTTCATGTAAGCTTTTGCCCCAAATAAATACTCTTTACAAAGCCAATAGATTTCTGGTACTTTATATCAACACTCCTTGACAGAAAAATACATATGTGAAATGATTATGGAATAGGGTAATGTGTAGATACTAGAAGAAAATTAAGACCTTGGTAGAACAAATCTAGATTTTCTTACATGGATGTTGGTAGGAATTCGGATGATAAAGTTACTGCCACTAAGGAATTTAAAGGACAAAATAAACACAAGGAAAATTCTATTTTGACTTAGAGACTCTCTAAGTTGTCTTAAACTGAATGTTAGTAGAAATATGTACCTTAAAGTTGCTGCTGGTGAAAAGGATATGAGGGAAAGTTGTTGATTACTAGAGGAAAGGGGATCCTTGTTACACATGACAGAATGCTTTGGGGGATTGTTTTCTGCAGTTGGGTGGGGAGCACAACTTGTAACCAATGAACGTGGATAGTTAGCTGAATAAATTTTCAAGCACAGTATGAACGCTTGGCCTGGTTTTGTTTAACTTAACTTAAGATGTTTCTCACCTCTATCAGAACTGATTTAATCCTATTACTGGAATCTTTATAAGGGAATGAAATTCAGAAACAGAGAGCCTTAAAGCCCTAAAATCAGAAGCTCAAATCAACAAAATACAGAGGAGTAGGGAGAAACCAACAGGTGCTCCTATGTGCCTTATTATGTGACAGAAGAAACAAGATCACTGACAGCTTCTTCAGGTCTTTGGAAAGAGAACATCTTGAAATGTGACAGCTTGAAGCTATTGTGAATCCCAGAAAAGATCATGTTTTATATTGTTTTCTCCCTCATTACTTTTTTATATTTTGTGTGTCCATTATGAGGACATATGCCATTTTTATGTTCAATTGTATTCTGAGTCTTACAGGAATTAAAGGGTAAAGATATGTAGGAAACTTATCTTTGGCTCTTCTGCCACTTTTGCTTGAACCTATGATTATCTCTGTATTTGATAAATATATGGCCAAGAGACTTAAATCTTTCATCCATCCATGTGCCAGCTGAGCACTGAATTTCAACACAGTTGCAAAACCTACTCTCCAGTTCCTTGGACTAACCCAGGGCAATTAACAAGGAGATGATGATGGACTACACACTTCTCAAAGAACAGAGAGGGTCTGAAACTTTAAGCAAGATAGTTCCATCCATCTGCCCCATGGGATCTAAGCTTCCTATCAGTTAGCAAAGTTGGAATCACTATCCCCAAATGCTCAAGATTTGGGAATGAACATAGGACTGAAGTTGAGTTATTCTTCTCTATGGAATTATTATTATTCTAGCAATGGAAGAACTCTTATCATTGATATAAAAATAGTGGTCACCAGAGGCTCTGAGGGGATGGAGGAGAGAAGAATAAGTGTAATATGGGGGCATTTTCAGGATATTGGAGTTTCCTGCATAACATTGCAAGGATGAATACAGGCCACTATATATTTTGTCATAAAGTACAAAATTGTGCAGGACAGAGTGTAAACTATAATGTAAACTGTATCCATAATTAGTAGCAGTGCTTCAATATGTATTCATTAATTGGAACAAATGTAGCACACTAATAGGGGATGTTGTTGATGTGGGAAATTGTGGGAGGAGGAGTGAGTAGGGCATATAGGAATCCCTTATAGTTTTTATGTAACATTTATATAATCTAATGCTACTTTAAAAATTAAAAAATCAATAAAAAAAGAGAGAAGTGTTTGCCTAGAATATAGGAAATCCCTTAGGGTGTCTCTAAGTACTATCATGCCCTGTGATTAAAGTCAATGTGAAATTTCAAGAAAATTTCCCTATTAGTTTCATGTCATATTATTTATGGAAGTCAAGTTTAAGAGTGAATATGACCTAGTATTCTGGAGGGATGTAGTAAACTTGTAGTTGTACATGGGACAGTTGAATACTGCTAAGTGGAAAATATAATTGTTTTCATTTAGAGACTAAGTATGGTTTAAGGTGATGTGTATGGCTGCCAAGCTGCCAAGGGATGAACTGAAATGGTTAGTCTAATGTGTCGACTAAGTCAGGTAATGGTGCCCAGTTGTTTGCTTAAGCAAGCACTAGGTACCTGAAATACAAGGGCATTTCATGCACTTTAACCATCAGTGAGTTGATTAAATAGATGGCTGGTTACATCTACAATCAACTGAGGAGATTGCTGTCAGCAATGAATGACATCCATTCAATTAGTTGAGAGCCTTAAAAGGGGAAGTGATTTCAGCATTCAGAGAAAATTTCCTTTTCTACTTCACAAAGCCAGTGTTTCCTGGGGAACTCATCAGGGACCTTCATCAGAGCACCTGGTTTGTAGCCTACCATACAGAATTTGGATTTGTACATCCACTTACCTTGTCACATAAGACAATTTTATAAAATCTCATATTATTTTCAAATATCTCTTGTAGGTTCTGTTTCCCTAGAGAACGCTGACTAATACATGACATATTAAAACCAAAGAACCAAATGACTGAAGTAAGTTCTGCCTTTAGAGTGAGTACACTGAATGTTAATGGTTTAAACTCCTCAATCAAAAGACATAGATTGGTAAAATGGATTAAAAGCCATGATCCAGTTATGTGTTGTCTACAGGAGACTCCTCTCAGACTCAGAGACACATATATATGGAAAGTGCAAGGATGAAAAAAGATACTCCATGCAAGTAGTGACCAAGAAAGAGCTGGGGAAGGCATACAAATATTGGACAAAATAGACTGTATGTCAGAAGCTGTTATAAGAGAAAGAGAAGGGCATTATATATTAATAAAATGGTCACTCAACCAAGAGGAAGTTATAACTATATGTGTAGATATAACTATATCTATTTGTGTGCCCCAAAACATATGTGGCAAGCACAGGAAAAACTGTAGTGAGAAATAAACACATCTATAATAATAGTTGGAGACTTTCAGTATACCACACACATCAATGTAGAGAGCATCTAAACAGAAAATCAAACAGGGAACAGAACTTGAATAAGATGATAAATGTTATAATCCTAAATGACATATACAGAAGATTGTACTCCAAAGGAGCAGGACATACATTCTTCTCAAGTGCACTTTGAATGTTTTAACAACTCTCAATAAATTTAATAAAAGATTGAAACTATACAAAGCATGTTTTCTGAGCATAGTGGAATGAAGCTGCAGAGAAAAGGAAAATCCACAAATATAAGGAAGTTAAATAACACTTTTTTTGCGGTACTGGGCCATGAACCCAGGACCTTGTATGTGGGAAGCCAGCTCTCAACCACTGAGTCATATCAGCTACCCTGATTTGGTCTTTTTGTTTTTTAGATTGCTGTTTGTTTTTTCACTTTTTAAGATGTACCAGCAACTGAACCCAGGACCTCCCATGTGTGCCATGTGTGAAGCAGGAGCTCAACCACTTGAGCAACATCCACTCCCCATAAATAAAACAATCTTAAACAATCAGTCTGGCAAAAAAGAAATTGCAAGGGAAAGCAGTAAATATTTTCATATAAATGAAAATGGGATACACCATATCAAAGTTTACTGGATACAGCCAAGACAGTTCAGATAGGGCTATTTATAACCCTAAATGCTTACATTAAAAATGAAGAAAGAGATAAAATCAAAGACCTAACCACACCTGGAGGATTAGGGAGAAAAAAACACTACACCCAAAGCAGGTGGGAAAAAAAAAATAACAAATATTTGAGCAGAAATAAATGATTTAGGGTATAAAAATCAATAGAGAGCATTAACAAATCTAAGAGTTGTTTTTTTCAAAAGGTCAAAAATTAGACAATACCTTACCTGGACTGGTCAAAACAGGGGATACAAATTTCAAAAAATCAGAAACTGGGGGGTGGGGGGGGGCATTGCTATGGACAGTAAAGATATAAAAGGGATAATAAGAGGATACTATGGACAATCATATGCCAACAAATTAGACAATCTAATGGAACTGGACAAATTGCTAGAAACACAGAAAGAACTTACATAGATTCTAGAAATATGGATCTCAAAAAACCAATTACAAGTAAAGAAATTGATACAATCATCAAAAACCCAAAGAAAGATCTAGGAGCAAATGATATCTCTTCACAGATCAATTCTATCAAACATTCCAAGAAGAAATAAGACCAGCCCTGCTCAAATCTTCCAATAAATTGAACAGGAGGGGAACACTAACTAACTCATTTTGATGAGGCCAACATTGGTGTAAACATGCAGTCAGATAAAGGTACTACAAGAAAATGAAAATTAGTGACCAAATTCTCTTGTGAGCAGAGATGCAAAAATCCTCAAAAAATACTAGCAAACTGAATTGAACAGCACATAAAAAACTATACACCATGATCAACGGTTTTATTCCAAGTGGTGATGGTTAGGATATTGTGTCAACTCAGCCAGGTAATTGTGCCCAGTTGTTTGGTCAAGCAAGCACTGGGATAACTGTAATACAAAGGCATTTATGGACTTTAGTCACCATTGACTTTACTGCAGTGGTAAATCATAGATAGCTGATTATAATTACATCAATCAGGGAGATTGCCATCAGCAATGAGTGACACCTAACCCAATTATTTGAATTCCTTAAAGGGAAAGTGATTACAGCATTGAGAGAGAATTTCCTAGCTCATCTTTGGATAGCCAACATCTCCCAGAACTTGTCAAGAACCTTCATTGGACTTTCATTGCCTACTTGTGGAACCTGGGCTTGTACATCCCCACGGCTGCATGAGAGACTCTTATATAATCACATACTATTGACAGATATCCCTTGCAGATTCTATTTCCCTAGAGAGTTCTGACTAATACAGCTTGCTACTGGGAGTGGTTCTTGAGGAACAGAGTTTTAAACATGAGATGTCTGACGTGGTTCTGGGAGTTTCACAATTGTCTTTCTACTCTAATTGGACTCAAGGGTACTGATGACTCCCTGTCCAATAATGAAGAGGTTACTAACAGTCCCTGGCATGAGTTGGCAATAGATATCCACAAAATAGCATCGCTGGGTTCCCCTACTTCCATGCTTATAAGAATCAAGGATCTGGGTGAGAGTGTTTTCAACACCTTAACAGAGTTTTGTGGAGTCAAAAGGTATAATGATGTTGGATGGTTCCTCCTATATATCCAGGATACTGTTATGAAAGAAAGAGATGAGTTAAAGGCTTTAATTTTGAAATTTAAACACCAAATGGATGAAGCGAAAGTTTCTATGTGTGCTCTGAAAGAAAATCTTGACTCCTATAGCCACAGGCTCAAAGTACTTGAGAACCAAACTCAGACTCTCATTGTATGAATAGCAGAGTTACAAAGGACACTAAAATATCAACACTGGGTTTCTGCAGTTAAAGTGAAGACATTGTTTGGAAAAAAGTGGAATTCAGAGAATTGGGATGGAGACATATGTGATAATGATGATATTGATGGAGACATTGGAACCCTGAATTCTGCTGAGTCTTTACCATGGCCTGTTCTGTCCAGGCTACACCTTGTCAACCTTGCATCATCCAGGCTGCAGCTTGCCCCAGGAAGTGTGAAACAACTTCCAGCCCTGAGGTGGGTGCTAGGCAAATTGAAGCCTGCCTG